>NC_061105.1:37255071-37270071 GCF_015104395.2 Macrobrachium nipponense
CAGAGGAAGTCGTGCAATTGGAATTTCAAATGTTCAAGCGAAGAAGCGATGCATTACTATCATAATACTATTCTCCTTGCATCTAAATACATTTTTATCTCTTAATTTATTGATTTATTTTTCCCTTTTAGTAAGTAGGATCTCTTCTTTATGTATTTCCTTTTACCTGTCTTACTTCTTCCTAATAAACACTATATTCTTTGGAAGCTTGAATTTCAAGTCAGTGGACCATGTGGTCTTGTTCCATAGGAATGGGTTTCATCTTTTCAATAATAATAATAATAATAATAATAATAATAATAATAATAATAATAATAATAATAATAATGAGCTAAAGAAGGAAACTGAAGGAATGATAACAGCGGCACAAGATCAGGTCCTAAGAACCAGATATGTTCAAAGAACGATAGACGGAAATAACATCTCTCCCATATGTAGGAAGTGCAATGCGAAAAATGAAACCATAAACCACATAGCAAGCGAATGCCCGGCACTTGCACAGAACCAGTACAAAAAGAGGTAAGATTCAGTAGCAAAAGCCCTCCACTGGAGCCTGTGCAAGAAACATCAGCTACCTTGCAGTAATAAGTGGTACGAGCACCAACCTGAGGGAGTGATAGAAAACGATCAGGCAAAGATCCTCTGGGACTATGGTATCAGGACGGATAGGGTGATACGTGCAAACAGACCAGACGTGACGTTGATTGACAAAGTCAAGAAGAAAGTATCACTCATTGATGTCGCAATACCATGGGACACCAGAGTTGAAGAGAAAGAGAGGGAAAAAATGGATAAGTATCAAGATCTGAAAATAGAAATAAGAAGGATATGGGATATGCCAGTGGAAATCGTACCCATAATCATAGGAGCACTAGGCACGATCCCAAGATCCCTGAAAAGGAATCTAGAAAAACTAGAGGCTGAAGTAGCTCCGGGCCTCATGCAGAAGAGTGTGATCCTAGAAACGGCACACATAGTAAGAAAAGTGATGGACTCCTAAGGAGGCAGGATGCAACCCGGAACCCCACACTATAAATACTACCCAGTCGAATTGGAGGACTGTGATATAGCAAAAAGAAAAAAAAATAATAATAGTAATAATAATAACTTGTTCCCAACGTAGTGTTTAGTATAAAAGTTTCTAGCCTCATACCCAGTGACCAAAGTACTTTTCAATTGAGATTAATCGCTCCTCAAGTTATTGTAATCTCCCGTTGATTATCATTTTCATTGTTGATGAAACTTTTGTTCCCGTTCACTTCTCTGTCTTCCCCTGTCAGTATTTGTTGTGCCTACGAATTCTTTTGCTTCTCTGTCAAAAATGTTGTGAATCTTTTCAGTATTGATATTTCGTCATTTGGGATGAGCAGCGTCCTTCTCGGAAGCAACTCCCTATAAGAGTCGAGGAATGCAATATTATTTCCATGAAGAGAGCACAGGTCGAGACTTTTTACATAAAGGGTGGAGAGTAGAACATCTGTACCCAGTGGCGTTTGATGAGACCAATGCACCTCATGTGGTGCACTGTAGGCATTATTAAAGGTTGTTTGCAGCCTCTCTTCGGCCCCTTGCTGCACCCACGTTTTAACCTTTTATTTTCCCTCCGATCCCGTTTCCCTACTTCCATCTTTCTGGCCAACCACTCAGACTTCATATTTTCGCGGTCTTAAGCTCTGGGTAGTTTTCACTGAAAGTGCCCCATTGCTTGGCTTTGTAGGCCGTCTACATATACGTAACAGAAAAGAAGCTCACGAAACGGGAATTTCGACCGTTATCTAGCTCAAAGTGAATGCCATTGCCATTAGGACCCAGACGGTCATTGGAATGTCGGAAATGGCTGGAATGACATGGCAGACTGCTGAATGGAATGCTGGCTGGAAGGATACTATCCACAAACCACTTGCCCCTATCAGTCTTTGGGATCTTTCTTAGACAGTGACCCCCAGCTAAGTTCGGGTGTCGTTATCTATGACTGATATTTCTTTGGGGTAATTTTCTGTGATATTCACCGTCTTTGGTCTATGTTTGTACGGTCTCCGCAAAGGTGGATATATACCGGGTGAAAACCGTCGAGGTCTCTTATTTAGGAAAGATCCGACCTTGGAGAGTACACAGTCTGTAGAAGGCCGAAGTGCAGAAGTTGAAGATGGGTTGATTTGATCAATAAGGTCATGCCATTTGCACGTATTGTATATGATAATAGCCACGTAGTTTAGTTTACAATTTTCCGCCAGATCGAGATGGCTCTCTTGGCCGGCCATGCAGTGACCCCTAACATTATTTTGATCTTTTATGCGTTTTATATCCATAAGTAATGTGTTTCTTTCAGGGCTTTCAGGCTGATAGAAATGACCCCTTAGCTCTCTCTATGGTATCTTCACACATTTTAGCATACGTTTGTCTTTTCAGTATTCGGGTTCCCGCAACCCGTATGTCAGAAAGAGACAAAGGTAATTAGTTCACCATGAAGAGGAGTGATAAGTATATTCCCACTCAAAATTGTTTATATATATACACACACACATATAATATATATATATATATATATATATATATATATATATATATATATATATATGTGTGTGTGTGTGTGTGTGTGTGTGTGTGTGTGTGTACGTAAATAAACAAATAAACTCTTGTCTACGATAGTGAGGAAGAGTCTATTTCAGCTTTCAGTAAGTGTATCCGAATTAAATTGGTTAATGTATGGATGAGCTGAAATAGACTCATTATTCCTCTTCTCGATGAAAGGGGTAATGTTTCCTCTGAATGGTTTACGGGGTTTGTGTTCGAATCCTGCCACAGGTGTCAAAACTTCTTCACTTGGAATTTGGCCTCTGTAACGATAAGTGTATCCGCCAGGTTGTGAAGAAATTGAGAAGTTACAGGATGTCATTGCGGTCATTAAATTGCTCACATATCTGGTATGGAGGAGACCAACTCTCTCTCTCTATAAATATACATATGTGTAAATTATATAGTGTACAGACATAAACACACACACACACACACACATGTCACAACAAATATCGTGTTATATCAAGTTCATTTTACCTTGGAAAAAACTGACCCCCTGGGCAATTATAAGTTCATCCTTATATATATATATATATATATATATATATATATATATATATATATATATATATATATATTATAATGAACTACTCGTTCCTTCCTTGAAAATATATTCACACTTGAAAACGTCCTTGCCTAGAGGGACAAGAATTAATACAAACAAAAATCTACGGCAGGAGGCCGATATTACTGAAAAAGAGGACTTCACATAAACTCTGGACTTTAGTTTTAAATTAACTATATTTACATTAAGTTGCGGGTAGGTCCCGGAATTAATGTAGTGGTTGATTTATAGGTCCACCAGAAGCACGTGGCTGGGAAATGAACCAGACACGGGGATCAGAATTTGCACAAAGCATGGTATTTCACTGCAAGCCTTATTCCAAAGGGTTCCCAATTTCCCCCACAATCAAGCACAGTATTTGTCTGCAAAGAGATTGCATTTAGCATCAGTACTAAGGTGAGGGACACGTGGGAAACATTACACTACTTGCTCTTAATATTAAATATGACAACTCACTCAAGGGGCATGAAACGACTGGGAGCTTATACAGAAAGGACTATTATGTTGCTTGAATTAACTAGGGGGAAGTTTACTAGCATCTCAAGGGAATTAATCACAGCCTTGAACCAAAATTTTGGAATGAGAAGCTGAACAAAGAAGGGGAAAGTCACTTTGGGAGAATGAAAATGAAGTACAACCATGAGGCAAAACGATTCACTGACTGTTCTAGAAATTACATCTCACAGTACCTGGAAATCCTGGGCCTGGCAGTCTTCTCATCTGCTGATATTTCTGTGCACTATGGACGGTATAAGAACATTTGTGGGATCCCCCAGAGGAAGCAGGGTAGCAAAAGGGGTGAGTGGAGTCAGCAGGGTTTGAAAAAGGTCTGAGACAGAGCTGCTGTGGCCCCGTTCTTTAAAATCTTGGCATGGGGAAGCTCCACCCTCATTGTAGGACCTGTGGAGAGTAAATCTAGGCAGCCAATGGGAGCAAAGAGGAGGTTTAGAGAGATTGGAGGCTTCCAGTTCACAGGGGCAACTTGAGCATGTGGAATGAATGAACTTGTTTATAAATAGGAATTACTCTCCCTTGGTTCTGACTTAAAATCCTGAGCAATATACTATATATATATATATATATATATATATATATATATATATACACATACATATATATACATATATACATACATATATGTATATATATATATATATATAAAACTATGGATGAACTTATCATAATTCCCCAGGGGGTCAAATTATTCCCAAGGTAAAATGAATTCGATACAGCCAGATATTTGCTGTGAATATAAAAAACTGGGGAGGAAGAGAAATTGGTTAATTGTTTGGGTGAACTCGACCAGATTAACGAATAGATGAAATTCACCCAAGAAGAGGAGAAAAATGGGATGATACCCTTCCTGGACGCTAAACTCACAATGCCAGGTAACAAAATAGAGTATAGCTTACCCAGAAAAAACACACATGTCAAACGCTTATATACACGTATATTCGTGCCACACGAAGGACGTTACGATAAGGATGATGAATGGATTATTATGGCCCATAGGGTTTGCAGCCTACCGTATGTGGAACAGGAGCTTGAGTATCCGTATCTTTTTTTTAATTTTTTTTATTTTATTTTACTAGGATACCCGACTCGTGAGGGAAGACATATAGTAAGGCTAGGGAAACACTTTTATGGTGAGCGGCGCCAAGACAAAGCGGGAATAAACAATAAATATACGATCGTCATTCCAAACAATAACTTTATGAGGGGTTTAAGCAAGTAACTGAAAAATGTTAGATTAGTCGGAAATTATAACAACAACATTGGGAATAAGGCAACTAGAAATAACATACCAACAGAATGGGAGGAGAAGAAGGCGGGGGGCAATTGTGATAATGTATTTTTAGTCAGATCATGCAAGAAGAGCAAGTCAGTATAAGCAGAACATTCGCAGCCTTGGCGCTAACACAAGATCAATTGGGGAGAAAAAGATATATACAAAAACAAAAATAAAACATTGAGGCTGATCGTAGAAAACGCTTTCACCAACCGCTATGAAAATAATACAGTGGAAGACAACAGGAAATGATTTTGAGGATAAGATCACTCCTGAATATATATACCACAATTTTAAGAAGGGCACAAAAAGGATGGACAGCAAGGAAGATAACGAACAACAAAGGATTAAGAATACGACTGAAGATATGGAGGTGAGGGTCAATGGACAGGTCATCGCAAGGATGCGAAGAAGAAAAAAACCAGACGTTGGAAGGAGCACATGTATACCCAAGTGTATCTTACCACAGTGCATTGGTACCTGATGAAGAAGGCCATATTTCTTCTAAAGCTCCTTCTTTCCCACCGTTATCCCTACATTAAGGGGTCGGTTTCCTGATGCGCCTTCTCCAGGACTGCCTTCTATCAAAGGCATCATCCTCCACCATATCTTCCTTTCCTTTATCTCACCATCTAATTCTCTGTCTCCCTCTCGATCTTTTTCCTCTAACAGGTTCCTTCCAAGTCCTCTTCACTCTCTCCTCGTAATCCATCAGCAACACATATCCATACCACCTCGACGTGACTCTTATTACCTCTGTAAGCTTTACTAAGCCTGCCCTTCTCCTTATTTCGTCATTTTCCAATCTCTCAAGCAGCATTATTCCCATAATCCACCTCAGCATACTCATCTCTGTTCTCTCAAGCTTTACATCCCCTCTTTTCTTCTCAGAGCCCATGTTTCCTATCCATAATACTACTGTCAACTTTAGCCTCACATCCTCCCTCTTAACTTAAAGTAGATCCTAAGTATTTAATGCTAGTGCTTGATAAATTGTACTTTTAATTAAAAGAATCTGGAATCGAAACCATCCCATCTCATTGAAGCCTAACACAAGTAGTAGGAATATATATATATATATATATATATATATATATATATATATATATATATATATATCATGGTGATGTGATCAGACTCATATATATATGTATATATATATATATATATAATATATATATATAGATAATATATATATATATATATATATATATATATATATATATATATATATCTATATATATATATAATATATATATATGATATATATATATATTGTAGGAAGCCCAGAAAAATTGCGGAAAAAATTGAAAGTTTTTATTTAAGCTTTCGGAGAGTACATTCTCTCCCTCTTTCAGAAAGAGAAATATTTCTCTTTCTGAAAGAGGGAGAGAATGTACTCTCCGAAAGCTTAAATAAAAACTTTCAATTTTTTCCGAATTTTTGTGGGCTTCCTACAACATATTAGAACACGGATACAGTGTTTAACTTTGCTATATATATATATATATATATATATATATATATATATATATATATATATATATATATATATATATTCCTACTACTTGTGTTAGGCTTCAATGAGATAGGATGGTTTCTTTTCCAGATTCTTTTAATTAAAAGTACAATTTATCAAGCACTAGCATTAAATACTTAGGATCTACTTTAAGTTAAGAGGGAGGATGTGAGGCTAATAATTTGGTCAGATAATTATATTCAGATAATGATATCATACTATAATGGGCGTAATGTCTGTCTGTCTGTCTGTCATTCAATCACGGCCAAACGGCTGGTCAGATGGGCATGAAACTTGGCAGGGTTATGGTGGGGACCCCTAAGATGGTTTGTAATGGGGTTTCATCCAACCTAACCCCCTCCTTTGTAGGAGGTGCGGGTGAGAAGGGATTCCCTGAAACGGAGCTGTTTCTGGCCGTGAAACGAGGCTGGTTATTCCCGTAGACTTATTTACTTTTAGAATTTTCATTCATAATTACTGTACAACTTCCCCGGAGAAACTTGCGAATATTTCAGCTCGGACACAATAGAAGATGAAAATTATCATCAATATCTGCAAGATTTTTTGAATAACTTGAATCCATCGGGAAGTACTGCCCGGTAATGTTGCTTCGGAATTTCGATCCTGCCAATGGACATTGCAACGGAATGAGGTACACCGTTATGGAGCTAAACTAACACTTCATCGAAGCAGTGATAGCAACAGGCCCTCACCGGCAAACGTCTTCATCCCCCGGATTCCTCTGATGCCTTCGGACAACCAGTTTCCGTTCCAGTTACAGCGCTGGCAGTTTCCCCATCAGCCTTGCCTTCTCATTCACTGCAAACAAGTTGCAGGGCCAGACTTTGGATCGTGTTGGTGTGTTTCTGCTGTCACCCATGTTCACACATGGCCAACTGTATGTGGCGATGAGCAGAGCAACTGACTCTGCCAACTTGAAATTAAGTTGTGGACAAACTGATAATATTGTGTACAAAGAGGTTCTATAGTAGTATGTATAAAAATCGCCCTTATTTTAATATTGCTGAACAAATAGTACATATAAAGTTTTCACTTCTGCACCCGTATTTTATCACCCATCGTAGATGGGTAAGTTTGCTAGTTCAGATAATTTGGTCATCCCTCAGGTCTTCTTCCATTCCAGGAATGATGTGGAATGAAAGAAGACCTGAGGGATGACCAAATTATCTGAAGATCGACAGGAGGGTTATCAGAGGGGCATGCCATGCTGTTTTCTTCTTGGGGGGTGGGAAAAGAAGCGTATTTTGGTTCACATTCATCGAACGGTTACATTATAGTATGGTGAGGGCCTTCTTGTACTGGAGGGGGCGATGGACGATGTTGTTGTCTATGATCTTTTGGTTCCTTTCGATCTGATGTCCAATTGCTAACAGATCATAAAGAACATAAAGATCCCGGATGGCGATGATGTCCAGCACTGCTTCTGATATGAGGAGGCCGTTACCATCTGAGATGGTGATAGTCAGTGTCGCCTCTTATATGAGGAACCCCTTGCCATCAGAGGTGACAATGGTTGATGTTGCTATCCACTATAATTGTGTACTTCTGATCTGCTGGTGTGGGGGGATGTTGCCTTATTCCTAGCAGATTGTACGAAATTTCAAGATCTTTGATAATGCAAACTATCAGCGCCAACTCTGAATGATGGTGCCCTACCCATTGGAGGCAGCAATGGTTGTTGTTGTTGTCCAGGATTTGTGTGTTCTTTACGATCTGCTAGTGTTATGATCTGCTAGTGTTATCTCCTCGACCTCCTCCTCCTCCCCCAGCTGCCATTGTGGGCTACTGACTTATTCCCAGTAGATCGTAAGGAACACTAAGAGCCTGGGCGCCAATTACAACCAGTGTGCCTCCAATATAAAAAAAGACCCTTGCCGTCCAATGGAAATAGTTGTTAAGTCTGGCCCAGGAGAACACACTTCTTACTGTCATGAGGTGAACACCAAGGTGTGTTCCTGGGACAATCCTTCATTCACCCACTACTTCAAGCAGTGAACCCATCTATCAGCAACTCTTTTCTGCTCACAATCTGTTTATCTCCTTCAGTTATATCTCCTAATATCTTCAGGAAATGCCTCGCACAGCGTCATCATCACTTGATTATGTATGTCATACTCCAGTGAGTTCAAATACACTTAACATGGATTTTAATAGATTCTTGATGACTACTTTCTATTTCTGGTATTCATGCATAATGGTGTCCATCCTCAGCTTTGTCTCCTCCATCTTGGTCATTATAACCTGGATAATCTGATTTGGAGTCTGGTATTCTCTTCTCATCCTCCATTTCATCTCATCCTGAGTTTCATGAAATATTTCCATCTTTTTGTCCTGGAACTTGAGCCATGTCTTCTATCTACTCAGGTTTCTTGTCTTTCCAGTCAGTATTTGGGCAAGATAATTGCTGACAGTATTTTTCAGTTTTTTTTTATTTCCTCTTCATATTCAGAGATGTCCTCTTTGATTTTATTATTTTCTCTTAAACATAATTCTGTTGCAGTTATTTACTTTTTATTTTTATTTTTCTCCTGTTGTTCCTTCCATTTTTTGTATACTTTATATTTTTAATCATTTATTTAGTTTAGCTTGATATTCAGAGGGATTGAAATGAGATGATGATAATTAATTATCTATAGAGGTACATTCTAAAGTAGGAAAAGCTGATTCATTATTATATTTTGATTTGTCATTCAGTTTTGTTTGTCACTTCCTGCTTAATTTATGTTGTAATCTGTTAGGTGATGTTGTAGCTGCATTTTCAAGTCTTCTTTTTTTTGAGGAGTGTCCTTATATCTTCACAGGTAGATGGCCTTTTCATCCAATTTAGCTTTATATTCAGTATGCTAGAGGGCTTCGGCTAAGAAGGAGAAAATTGAGTACCTGTTATCTCAGGATGAAATGGCATTGTGAATGCGACAGAGCCATGTAACTGTTGGTGGTACAACATTCAAAAAAGGATGTACATATAGTCAAAACTTTTACTGGACGTAAGTAATCTTCACCACCCTGCCCGTCTAATTTTTATCAGCCTTAAAAATCTTCTATATGTTTATCCTTATTCTTCAGCCGTTCTTTATATTTTGTTGTCCTTTCTTTCTTCAGCTTTGGAATTTTTTGTCTCTCTTCCAGCTATGTTGGTTTAGCCATGTAAAAGAAAGGGAAAGACAAAATTATTTTAAGATCAACAGATATGTGAGGAATTCATGCGGCAGGATGACTGAATGGTTATTCTAGGGGTCTGCCTTGCTGATTTTCTTGGTGGTAGGGAGTAGAAGGGTCTCTTGGGTCACACTAAGCGATGGCTTGTATTGGAGGGAGGTGCAAGAGCCTCCTTTTGTATCAGAAGCGGCAATGGTCAATGACAATGTAAGGAAGGCACTGAGTGATGTGTTGAGTGCTTGCTGACGAGTTTATTACTGATTTATGTACAGAATATTCAAAGAGGTTATTGGCTGCTGTGACCCACAATGTAGTTACTAATCTCTGACATATCGAAACAGGGAATAAGTTTAGCTGTCTGTGTTTGTTAACAGATGGAAACATACAACAATTTGATACAGAAGATTCAGTTGAAGATTACAAGTACATTATTGGAGAGCTGGCACAGTGGCGATAATAAATTAAATGTGACAATAAGGGTACAGAGTGAGTCATGGAGGAGAAAGGAGAAAGTAGTCTTGGTTGTTGGTCTGCTTTTGGGCATGTATGTGGCTGGTGCAGAGACCCCCCCACCAAAAATAAAGGCCCTATGGCTGACAATTGTCTTGCTGGCAATGTCAACGTTGTCTCACTTTCTCCCGCCTTGGTATTGGCGGTTAGTAATGAGTCCGACAGCACATCTTTGTTGCCTTGATGTTTGTGTGTCTGGTTTGCTGTGAGATGATATTGACACTGTTCATGGGATCAACCAGTAGGTTGGGCGCTGTCAGGAAATGTGCCCCTAACAACGACAGTCATATTTTTTCCCATCGAAAGCGATCTTCATCTCCCGCCTCTCGTACATCATAAATGTTTCTCCACTGGACTTCAATGCATGTAGGATGGGAGGGATGGGTTTGATTCGTTCGCGTGGCTGGGCAGAAAGGATCTGCAAGCTCTGGAGTGTCTCTGGACTCTGTGGTTGATCTTTCAATCTTTCAATTGATGTTAGAAGGGTGGTGTGTGAGGAGTACCTTACTCATGATGTTCAAAGATGGCTTGGGTTAGCCACCCGTGGCTGGCAGTGTGAGATTTGCTGCGCTGTGGTTGCTTGCCTCCTCCGGGTACCCCCACGTGGTGAAGGAATTTTTTGGCTCTCAGGGTGGGTGTCATGTTGTAGGATGATGTTGACTGCTCCTTCACTAGTCTGCTCGAAGACATCGTATGGCTGGAACTCAAGGATGATGTGTAGGAAGGTCATTTCTACCCTGATGAACCATGCCTCTGGGTCAAGTGGAGGAGGCGGCGAGGGTGAGGTGAATCATCTGCGTCGATCGGACATCTCTGTGTCAGTCTCTTCAGGTCACACTGGGTCCACCAGTGTGAAGGACATCGGCCATGTCGGTTGCTGAGAGGTCACCAATGTATGGAAGGTACTGTGTGAGGTACTGAGTGCTTGCTGACTAGTTTATTACTGATTTATGTACAGTATATTCACAGAGGTTCTTGGCTGATGTGAGCTGCAATGTAATTACTAATCTTAGACAAATCAAAACAGGGATTAAGTTTGACAGTCTGTGTTTGTTCAACGGAAACATACATACAGTTTGATGCAGAAGATTCAGTTGAAGATAACAAGTACATGATCAGAGAGCTGGCACAAAAATCTATACACTGGCAATAATAAATGAAATGTGGCAAGAATGGTCACAAGGAAATATGTATAAAATACATATATGTAAGAAGAGCTTGTGTTCCTCTCGTCAGGTGAGTTATGGAAGAGAAAGTGCATCTTGGTTGTTGGTCTGCTGTAGGGCACGCACATGGCTGGTATCAATAATTCTATGATCCTTTGGTTCCTTATGATCTGCTGGCATTGAGGGGTGCTGCCTTATTGGCAACAGGTCATAAGAAACACAAAGATCCTAGAGGGTGGCGATGACCAGAACTGCCTCAGATATGAGGAAGCCCTTGCCATTGGAGGCTGTGATGGTCTGTGTTGCCATCCAGTGTCTTTTTATTCCTTACAGTTTGCTGGATTTGTTGGTTGCTGCTTTAATCTCAGCAGATTGTAAGGAACACTAAGATCCTGGATGACAAACACAACTAGCACTGCCTCTGTAATGAGAAGGCCTTACCTATCAGAGGGGGCATTCGTTGATGTCACTGTCTAGGTCTTTGTGTTTCTTACGATCTGCTGGTGTTATAGGTTTCTTCCTTATTCCCAGAAGATTGTAAAAAACACAAAGGTCCTGGAAGTTGATGACTAGTAACACCTATATGAGAAGGTCCTTGCCATTGGAGGCGGTGACAGTCGATGTCACTGTCCAATATCTGTATTCCTTACGGTGTGCTGGCTTTGTTGGTTGCTACTTTATTCCCAACAGATTGTAGGGAACAGCAAGATCCTGGATGGTGACAACACCTATCACCGCCTCTATAACAAGGCCCTAGTCATCAGAGGGGGCGGTTGTTAATGTCGCCGTTGAGGGCCTTTGTCTTCCATAGAGTGTGCTAGTTTTGGGGGTTGCTGCCTTATTCCCAGCAGATCGTGTGGTGGTGATAGCTGACATACTGTCCAAGATCTTTGTGTTCCATACAGTTTGCTGGTGTTGGGATGCTACCTTACTTCCAGCAGGACATAAGGAAGAAAATCCTGAAATGCAGCGATGACCAACTATACCTTCAATGTGATGAGGACCTTGCTATGAGAAGCAGTGATGGTTGATTTCACTGTCCAGGATTTTTGTGTCATACAATCTTCTGGTATTGGAGGGTGCTGCCTTATTCCTATCAGATCATAAGGAATCCAACGATCCTGGACAGCAGTGATAACCAGTGCTGCTGCTGATTTGAAGAGGCAGTGTTTATTATGTTCCTATCAGAACATAAGGTGCACAAAGATCCTGGATGGCGACAACGACCAGCTCCACCTCTGATATGATCAAGACCTTGCCATGAGAAGAGGCAATGGTTGATGTCACCATCCTGGGTATTGGATTCCTTACAATCTGCTAGTGTTGGTGCATGCTCCCTTATTATTATTATTATTATTATTATTATTATTATTATTATTATTATTATTATTATTATTATTATTATTATTATTATTATTGTTAATAATCATTCAGAAGTGAACTGTATTCACTTGGAACAAGCCCACAGGGGCCATTGCCTTGAAATTCAAGCTTCCAAAGAATATGGTATTTATTAGAATAAATAACAGTATGTAAAGGGAAATACAGAAAGAAAAGATCACTTATTAGAGAAAATAACTTAAGAACTTGATAGGTAAATAGAGAGAAATGTAAATAAATTAATAAAATGTAAGGAGAATTGTACTAGGATAGTAATACACACAGATAATAAGGAACATGATCCTGGATGGAGACGAGGAGCAGTGCTGCCTCCAAGACAAGGAAGCCCTCTGCCATGGAGGTGGGGATGGTTGATGCTACTACCCATTATCGTTGCGTTCCTTACCATCTGTTGGTGTTGTGGGATGTTGCTTTATATCCAGCAGATGGTATGAACACAAAGACCCTGAACGACAACATTGACCAGTGAAAACTGGTATGAGGAGAGGAGGCCCTCACCGTCACATGTGGCAATGGTTAATGTCGCCATCCAGCATCTTTGTGCTTCATACAATCTGTTGTTGTTGTTGTAGGGTTCTGCTCTGCCTTATTCATAAGGAACACAAAGATCCTGGACAGTGACGACATCCTGTGCCACCTCCATTATGAGGCGGCCTTTTCTATCAGAGATGGCTATGACTGAAGTTGCCACCTAGGATATTTGTGTTGTTTACAATTTGGTGTTGTTGGTGCATGCTGCCCTATTAATATAATTATTATTCAAATGAACCATATTCATTTGGAACAAGCTCATAGGGATCATTACCTTGATATTCAAGTTTCCTTAAAATGGTGTTCATTAGAAAGAAGTAATGGCGGTTCTGGTGGCAATGAAAACTAGCACTACCTCCAATATGAAGAGGCCCTCACAATAGGAGGCAGTGATCTTTGTGTTCATTACATTCCATTGCTGGTGTTAGGGATCTTCATTCCCAGCAGATCATAAGGAACCAAAAGATCCTGGACAGTGAGACAACAGCACTGTTTCCAATATGGTCAGTGGTCAGTGTTGCCATTCAGGAGCTTTGCGTTCCTTTCAATCTGCTGATGTTTTAATATGAGGAGGCCCTGGCCATCGAAGGTGGTGATGGTCAGTATTGCCATCTAGGATCATCGAGTTCCTTACAATCCACTGGTGTTTGGCTGTGCCACTTGATTCTCAGCAGATTGTGAGAGACACAAAGATTCTAGTGTCAGTGAAGACTAACACTGCCTCTGAAATAAGAAGGCCCTCACAATTCGAGGCTTTGATGGGTGATGTCGCCATCCAGGATCTGTGTGTTCCTTACAATCTGCTGGTGTTTGAGGGATGCTGCTTTATTCTTAGCTGATCGTAAGGAACAAAAGATCCTGGACTGCGTCAGTGATCACACTGCCTCCGATGTGAGGAGGCCTTAGCCATTGGACACGTCAATGGTCAATGTTGCCATTCAGAATCTTCGTGCTCCTTTCAATCTGCTAGTGTTGGGGTTGCTGCTTTATTCCAAGTAGATCGTGAGGAACACAAAGATCTTGGACAGCAACGAGGATATGAGGAAGCCCTAGTCATTAAAGGAGTTGATGGTCGATATTGTCATCCAGGATCTTTGTGTTCCATACAATCCGCTGAGGTTTGGCTGTGCTGCTTTATTCACAGCAGATCATGAGGAATAGAGTGATCCTGGACAGCGACGAGAACCAGCGCTGCTTCCGATATAAGGAGGCCCTAGCCATCACAAGTCCCCTGATGAAAACCCCATGATGAGATGGGGGCAGCTTAGGGATCCACTGCAGGGATTGAATGTGTTATGATACCTTCCATCTGCAGTGGGTTTACCTGAACTTGGGCACTTTTATCCCCTTCTGTCCTCCTACTATAAGATTTCTTCCTTCTCTCTTCCTCTTATCATTAACTACCTACCTGACTCCCCGTAATTGTATATTGTCTGTTTTACTTTCGAGTAATATGTGAGGAAATTTCCAGTTGTTAAAATTCGCTGTTTATATGAACGGGAGAACGGGTCATTTTGTGAGGGGGTTTGCATTCAAAGCAAGGTGAGAGTTGTGGGTGATGTTAGCCACCTGGAAATGGTTTGAACTCCTTGGCGGAACTATTCTCAAGGGCTGGCTCATAGAATCGAGTGGGAGATTATCCTAGAGGTGGTACTCTTGGTTATTGTCTGGAAACCCATCATTATAGATAAAGGAGGATGATTCCATGGACAGCATTGTTTCAGTCTAAACAGGTGGATTTAGCTTACACCCATGCCTCCAT
>NC_061105.1:37272571-37275071 GCF_015104395.2 Macrobrachium nipponense
TGTCCCTGAATGGAATTAAATATGAAAATTTAAGTTATTTTTGGGTATGCAAATAACGGTTGTGATTTTATATTTTTCCTGGGATGATGATAACTTTTGTGTTTTTTTTTTTGTCTTTTTCCTGGCATGCAAGTCAGTGTTATAACCTTTTCTTTATCATATAATACTGGAATGCAAATACCTATAATGAAATCAACTTAATACGATGCAAATAAGTATAATGATTTTAATTAAGGTTTATTGAGAACGGATAATAATGATCATTTTGATCATTTTATTTTCCTGGGATACTAATAAGAATAATAATTTCAATGATTTCGAATGGAAGGAAAATAATTTTAACTTATTCTCATGAAGTGTAGGCAGTTATGAAGATACTGAATAATTATTTTCCGTTGGTAAATAAGTCATGATTTTGACATAGCATGGTCTTAGTTTGAAGTTGACCTTGTTGATTTAACAATTTCTCTCTCTCTCTCTCTCTCTCTCTCTCTCTCTCTCTCTCTCTCTCTCTCTATATATATATATATATATATATATATATATATATATATATATATATATATATATATATATATATATATATAATATTGTTATTTTTGTACGCGACTTTTTCCTTTTCACAAATATCATTTGAGAGTGAATTCGCCATACCCTGGGAATAACTTACACCGCGGGTGAATTATAATTGGTTGATAAGTTCACCTGCCCGGCTAGGATTCGAACCAGGGACATTGGTTCAAGTGCAGATTAGACAGTCGGCTTGATATAGATGCACTTATCAGCTACAGTTCCCTTTGGGTGTAAGTTACTGCCGAGGTCTAGTTAATTAAATCGATATTATCCATCCATGTATTGTTATGCTTGGAATTGCGCATTTATAATTGGATGCATGCTTGCGTATGCGCGGATGATACGCGCTTTTATTCCCATTCCTATTTTATGCAATCCAAGTGAATGGCATATTTTGTCGAGAGAGAAGGAGAGAGGCGAGAGAGAGACGAGGGAGAGAGAGGAAAGAGAGAGAGAGAGAGAGAGAGAGAGTAGATTATCGTGATTGAAAGATGTCCTTCGACACGTGTCCATTTTGAGGAGAGTGTTTCTTGCAGATTTCATTCTTTTCATGTTTGTGAGTGTGTGTGTGTGTGTTTGTTTGTTTGTTTGTTTTGCAATGGGTCTCTGAGGAATGTTGAGGGTCGGTTGCACTCAAAGGAGGCTCCAGGATTTCTTCGCGAGCTTCTTCTTGCAGCTACGCAATCCGAACAGTTTTCGTCCTGTCATACTTTAATTGACCCAACTTGCAACAAAAGACGTACAACTTTATGAAGGTACTCTAGAAAGAGAGACAGAAGCGGAGAAGGAGGAGGAGGAGGAGGAGGAGGAGGAGGAGGAGGAGGAGAAAGATGGAGGAGGGCTTGTGGTGGTGTTGGGCGGTTGTATCGACTGGACTAGGTGGCTCGATGGGGGAAGGGCCCTGCCTTGGATGTCGTTGGGTGGAGTGGTGAGGGCGGGGGTAAGGGGGCTGTGGGCGGCGGCCATGATGGCGGCAGCAGGAGGCGGCAGGGGGGGGAGGAGGAGGAGGAGGAGGAGGAGGAGGAGGAGGAGGAGGCGTGTGTGCGCGCTCGTGTGCGCTCGGGTCCGCTCGGGTCTCGGCTTCTGGGCGACGTTAGACGGTGGCCGACCCCGGGCACGGACAGAGCTTACAAAGACTGTCTCTGGCTGTGTGACCAGACCATGCGTGCTGCTTGTGCCCATAGCGCGCCATTGACCATCACCACCACCACCAACAACAACAACATCTTCATCAACAACAGCTACTACAACAACAACACCACCACCACCTCCACTACTACCTTCTTCTCCTCCATCATCTCCAACGACACTCCTACCATCACTTGTCCTTGTCCTAACCTTCGTCCGACAGTCACATTCGACCAGCAGCCACAACTCCAGAAGCGGCAGCAGAAACAGCAGCAGCAGCAGCAGCAGCGGCGGCGGCAGCAGAAGCAGCAGCAGCCAGCCACACCATCACACCCCTGACGCCTATAACACACATCAACAGCAACAAGGTCAAAACACACACTCCCACACACACATACACACATACACACACATACGTACACGCACACCCAGCTCAACCCAACAACCCAACCCAACCCAACCCAAAACCCCATCCGCAAAGGACAACAACAACCATCCCCCAAAACACGGACAAACTCTGTTAACTCGAACTATGTGATGCGGCTGTGTATTATGGGCTATGGACGTCACAGAATAATCGCTGATAAGTTTGACAAGGAGTATGCAACTTTCCTTCGGCTTATGATGATTAACGATTAGTTCAGTAACAACCCCGACCCCCCTTTCAGCAACAAATATTATTATAATTAATAATAATCATAATCATAAGAAGTAGCGTAGTATACCGAAAAGATAATAATCGTCATCCTCTTGTAGAAAGAAAGAGTCACATAAAAAGAAGAGAGAGAGAGCGAAAGAA
>NC_061105.1:37285071-37287571 GCF_015104395.2 Macrobrachium nipponense
TTGTAACCAGAAGTTTGTGTGAAGTGGTAAGTAGTACAACCTACAGCCTTTATGAGTAGGATCCTGATCAAGTTATCTGTCAAAAAGGGGACGGTAGTGATGTACGTGCTTTCAGCCATCTTTTGGAACATAATACCGGGAGAGGAATCCATACTCGAGTTATAACTGTCATAAGTGATCATTTGGGGATATAATACGGTTTGCGAACTTTTAGGGGGGCTTTGTTATATATTTGTTAAAAGGTATTTTGTTTTATATTTGTCAAATGGGTGTTTATGGTTTTATATTTATCAAAGGGGCTGTGAGTAAATTTCTCAAAAGGTAATGCTTGTATATATATATATATATATATATATATATATATATATATATATATATATATTATATATATATATATATATATATATATATATGTGTGTGTGTGTGTGTGTGTGTGTGTGTGTGTTTATGTGTGTCTGAGGCAGAAAAAGTGTGTAAATATATATTGTAGCCGAGAGGAGGATATAAAATTGAATTACTTCTGAAAATATATAGTGTAGGATCTATTTAAATTTAGTGATAGTTGTGTGGCTGGAATTTTATCAGATGATGTGGTATGTGGTTATTGAAATATATGGCACGGGTGATTGTGTGGTTGTCTATGTGCCGAAGGGACTGGCAGTTAGTTATATGAATCAAAGGAAGGTGAATGGTTATGCTGTTGTCAATATGGACTCTGTGTTAAAGACAAGATTGTGGGGGTCATAAACCTACTTACGGTTGAGCGTTCGGTTATAACTATCATATTGTGTCAAACAGAAGCGTCAGCTATTGCGTTTAACGAGGGATCTAAGAGGGTGATCTCTCCTCTGGGATAGGGGGAGATGAGAGGGGCAGAAAGAAACCGACCTGGACCCATAGTAAGACTTCCTTACGATATATCCCCTAATGTCGTGCATAATGTACGAACACGTTCGGTGATTGGTGATTTGGTCATTACTCTAGGAACTGCGGTGATCGAGTCGATTCCGCCTATTAATGCGATAGGTGAAGTGAGTCTTAGCCATTGGGTGTAATTGCTGGGTGCGACTGCAATGGAAGAGTTGCTGGGATCAATGGTCTTGATTGATGAAACGCTGAAAATTCTTTCACTTGTTGTTGATGGATAAAAGTATTGTTGTTCAGGACTTAAGGTTGATGAAAGTCATTGTCTAAGTTAAGCATGATGACATTTTGTTTTTGGAAATTGATGGTAGCTATTGTATTTAATATTTGCTTGAGGAAAGTTTTAGCAAATCATCATTGAATGACAAAATATTGGCAGTGTTAGTTTTTATTGGTGACTATTATTGAAACTGACTTGCTGAGGAAGATTTTTGCAGTTACTAAGTGATTATTTGAATCATTGCAACTCATTACTGACAGAGATTGTCGAATGTTCTTGCCTGCAATTATTTAAATTCACGACGGTCATTGCAGCTAAATTCTGCAGTTGTGGGACCATTCTTTCAAGTTACTGTAGTCTTTCATTTGCAGGCCTTGGATTGTGTTTCTTTAGTTTCCTCTTCCATGCTACCTCTTTCCCTCTTCCTTTCCCATATTTGTTCCCAGGTACTTATATTTTCCTGTTCCTTTTTTATTTCCGCTTTACGTCACCACGTTTTCTTGATATGTTCTTTCCTCTCTCTCTCTCTCTCTCTCTCTCTCTCTCTCTCTCTCTCTCTCTCTCTCTCTCTCTCTCTCTCTCTCTCTCTCTCTACTGCATGTTTAATTCCTTAATGTACTAGGGGGACTATTTGCTCAGAAGAACGACCGTAAATATAAACACATAGCCTGTGTTAACTGCACTGCGACTTGGCTCACTCCTTTGAGAATATAATTCAGTGTGGATTTTATAGTTTAGCTTACACGCACACATACACACATACAATATAATATATATATAATATATATATATATATATATATATATATATGTATGTATGTTTTACTTACATACATACACATATATGTATTATATGTGTGTTTATGTGCTCATGTACTTTCTCCAGTAGCCGTTGGTCATAAGTGTTGTTAAGTTAGTTGATGTGTAAAAACAATATCTGGGTTTCATATTTTATTCATGTAAAATGTTCTAGTGTTTTAGATCTGGATTTTACACTTTTTCGTATATGAAGTGTCTTATTAATGAAAGTTCTTTCCAATGCCAGGTTTGCTTTATTTTTTATCTACTATATTTGAAAATACCTGGTTATTCAATTTATTCTTTCTAGCGTCTTTTCAAATCCACGGTTGTTATAGTTTCCGAGATGAATATTCACGTAAGTCCTAGTTTTTGAAAATGACTTTCTACTGGAAGTGCTTACTTTATCAAGACTGATTCTCTGTAGATTCGTACTACTATTGTTACTTTTAGACTAATCTTATATCGTGCCTTATCTGCTTCTAGCTTCTAAGCAGCAGAATCTCGTGAGGAAGATGCTCTTTCAGAAAGAGAAACATTGGGAGTACAATATTGGAAT
>NC_061105.1:37290071-37292571 GCF_015104395.2 Macrobrachium nipponense
TCTCTCTCTCTCTCTCTCTCTCTCTCTCTCTCAAGGTAAATAACATTTTTTCTTTTACGAAGGTCATTGGATTTTGTACGGTTTATAGGCATTTTTCTATTATATGTCCTTCGCTAATTTGCATTCCTCAAGGCTAACTGGAAGATATATGTAGCCCTTAATGTGGATGGATTTTCGATTTTCATCATGAAGATTATCGTATCCCATTTGGAAATATGGAATGCTATGTAATATGTTTCATTGTATACAAATATTTGTACAGTTTGTCTGAGGTTTTGTGATTTGCGAACCTATTGAGAGAAATATCTTGATATTAATACTGACATTGACCTCACTTAGTACACTTAGAATATTTTGCATTTACACATGTATTTTTACATTCCCTGGAGAGCAAATCATTGAGACGCCCACCCACGTACTTTTTTTTTGCGGGGGGTGGGGGGGGGGCGAAAGAAAACAAGATATTGCTCGTCGAAAGTACTTAACGTAAAAGGATTGATAATAAAAGGTTCTATAGGTTGATCTGGAGATGACCGAATCCCGCTGTGGGGTGGATTAGGGAAATTGTTAGAGACTTTCCTGAAGTCATTTTTCCGCTCTGACAAATAGGTGAAATCGACTTACTTTCATGATGATTGGCTTTTGTTTTTGGGGTCGTTCATAAGCCACGCCCCTTGCGTTGCGTGGCTTCCGAAGATTTCCAGAAAACAGAGGCCATGGTATTTTTTTTCCCGTAAAATATGGCTTTTTGGACCGTAACGCAATCAGTAGGCTATTCGTGACAAGCAAGTGTTCGTAGGAACATTGATAAATCGGCGAACTTTGAAGGCATGTGTCACTCTATTATTTTGGTTAGCTCTTAGACTCTTTACTTAAATATCGGTCAGTCTATCTGTTGTGTATTAATCTCTCTCTCTCTCTCTCTCTCTCTCTCTCTCTCTCTCTCTCTCTCTCTCTCTCTCTCTCTCTCTCTCTCTCTCTCTGCATCGCAGTCTCTTGTTCCTGATGCGAAAAATATTAAAACGAGCCCTTGCCTTCTCCCCTCCCTATAATCCTGGTTCCCCCTCCCTCACTCTCCCACGAAAAAAAAAATAGCCTTTTACAGTTCCTGGATAAAACGTCCTTGGAACCGATCGACCGACCCCTTGCTTCTTCCATCGCACCGGCAACACTGCTCCTCCCCTCTTCCCCTCTGCCCCCCTTTCCTGCTCTCCTCGCCTCCTCCTTTCCTCCCCCCCCCTCCTTCCTACTCCTCCTCCTCCCCTCCCCCCCTTTCCCATGACACCTCTCTCTCTCTCTCTCTCTCTCTCTCTCTCTCTCTCTCTCTCTCTCTCTCAGGCATCAATTTCTGCCATTTTGCAACGACCAGTGTCATGAAAGTTTTACATAAGCCGCATTGAGTCCTGCTCTACTAGATGAAGTCTCTCTCTCTCTCTCTCTCTCTCTCTCTCTCTCTCTCTCTCTCTCTCTCATTTTCTGCAGCAGTAACGCGCGGATAATGATTTCTTACTGAATGTGGCGATATGGCTGATAATCGTGACGTCATTAGCAAGTAAGCTAATAATAGATCTGATTAAACCTCACGGTTATAAAATAGACCTTGCATTCATGAACGCAACCACGCAAATAATGATAACGGTTATGACGATATATTATTATTAATAACGAGTGGGAAGCAAGTTTTTGTTTATTGTGTATTTATACCTCTTTCCGAATGGTCTCTGGACTTTGGCCAGGAATAGTATCTGCTTCTTCGAAAAAAATCCCATTAAAATCTTCTCCAAATGTCCGATGGGTTGCATTTTTATTCTATGTATGTATTCTTTTGACATGTACTATGGGGCATATGTGTCCTTGTTTCCAAAAGTCGTCATCTTTTTCAAAACGGTCGAAAGACTTTAAGATGTGTTTGGAGGTGCTGTACCTTTAATTGAATATTCTTCATCAATATCATAGCTGCTAAATATACAAATATACACACATTATACACATTTACCATGAGAAGTATTTAGTTACTTCTCCAGATTGTCTTAAGTTGCCATGTCGTACAGCCAACACCATATAGTTTTCGTTTTTTATTCAGAAATTATATCAATAATAAACATTATTCTTACCATATTTAGAGACATTAGTGGCCTAACACCCAGTCATCACCAGCAGCTTCACCTCTCATCATTACAATGATATTGGCTTTTTCCCGATTCGGGGGAAAAAATTCCGTTAACGAATGACATTTTAATGAAATAATATATATATATATATATATATATATATATATATATATATATATATATATATATAGATATATATATATATATATAGAGTTTATGTATATATATACGTATATATATGTACGTATGTATGAATGTATTATGTATATATGTGTATGTGGTTGTGTGTAGTGTCTTGTTTAGCTAAACTGACAGGTCACATATCCTGTCTTGTACGCGAGGTTGTAGTTTCTCAAGATTGTCGCTTGAATTTTTATGGTTTTTGTAAG
>NC_061105.1:37297571-37320071 GCF_015104395.2 Macrobrachium nipponense
CCCTGAAAATGCTCGATTAGAGATATATTATAGATTAACCATCCCTCCTTTGAGAAACCACATTCAGCCTAACGTGATCACCGAGTACAGACTCTTCCCCTTGTTAGTAAAGTCAGTTAGTCACTGAGCGTCCTCAGTCCTGTCACTTTTTCTGTTTATCGTTTTGCATTGAGTCCAGTCTGTCTGTTCGTCTGTTTGCTCAAAGTCTTCTGTTCGTAAGAATGTTTTCTCCAAGTTTTGTGTGTGCACCTTTGTCTGAAGTCCAGTCTGTCTGTTCGTCTGTTTGCTATAAGGCTTATTTGTCTGTCCGCTTGGCTGAAATCTCGTATGCCTGTCCTCAACGGCTCAGTAGGTGAACGGAGTTGCAACGCCTTTACTAGGAATGCAGAGAGAGAGAGAGAGAGAGAGAGAGAGAGAGAGAGAGAGAGAGAGAGAGAGAGAGAGAGAGAGAGCCGTTGAGCTTGAAGGTGATTCCTATCGATTTTTTTTAGGTCAAAGGGTCAACGTCGCTCATGGCACACCCCTCCCCATTTTTTTCTGGAAACCAAAGTGGTCTTTTGACCGCGGTCAAGTCATGGGGATAAGGAACCCCTGACTTCTTGTGTCTACTGGAACCGTCACCGTTCGACGTCATCCTCCTTCCGGCTATGTCCGAGAGTCGGCCATATTGGTGAGTGTCTGTTTGTGTCCATGGCGCTCCTCGCCTATACCCCCCCCGCCCCCCCCAACCCCCTGGCACAGGACATTTGGAAGGCAGCGCATAGCTGATGTCCATTCTAGGAATGTCGTGTGGACGTCTGTGTTACTGAAGTTATTTCTGTTAATTCTCTCAGAGAGAGAGAGAGAGAGAGAGAGAGAGAGAGAGAGAGAGAGAGAGAGAGAGAGAGAGCATTTTCACCATCTTTTATATGTTGTGTACCTCCCCCTTCTTTGTATATTGTAATTATCATTCTGCACAATAGATAAATTTTGCCATTTTTCCTATTACGACAGTTAATAATAAAGCACACGAAAGAGAACTGAGATTTTATATATATATATATATAATATATATATATATATATATATATATATATAGGTAGGAGAGAGAGAGAGAGAGAGAGAGAGAGAGAGAGAGAGAGAGCATTATTTGAGCTTTCATGATGTGGAGCGAGGATGGATCGTTCGCTTCCTTGATATTTGAATCCATAATCAATGCATAGAAATGTATACGACTGCGTTTATCGGCTAGCAGTCGTATTTATCTCTCTCTCTCTCTCTCTCTCTCTCTCTCTCTCTCTCTCTCTCTCTTTCTCTGTTGAGTGCTCCTTCAAAGCCTCATTTTCTGCCGTCTTCATTCCCATTTGTCAGTCTGTCCGTCGGGCGGTCGGGCGGTCGGTCCACGTAGTGGGATGTGTTCCTTGCCTTGGCGCTCTGGCGTTCCCTCTCCGGGTTTCGAGGTTTTCCCCCACGAATAGAACGTGGCATTTGTGGATGGGCTCCCGCTGTATAGACGAGCCGTTGTATTGAAAGATTGCGAGATGGGGGGAGGGGCGGATGGGGGATGACGTGGGAGTTGGAGGAATAGTGGTGAGGATGGGGAAGAGGCGTATAGGGCAAGGCTGGTTCATGGGGGGATGGGAAGGGCTTCGACCACGAGGACATCTTGCGGTAGAATCGGGAAGCTCCTTCTCGCCAACTGGTCGAGAAACGCCTGATTCTGTCGGAGCAGCCTTTTGTTATTTTTACCTTCATTTTCACCTTTTTGATTTTTTTCTCCTCATTGACTACGTTCGCCATCTCTTCGGGTGGCTGCTGTAGGCTGCTCGAGTCCTTCATTCGTTTTCATTGTCGTTGAAAGTCGGAACGATTACAGGCACAGAGCTGCTGGCGGAAAAAAAAACAAATGTCAGTCACCGTGTCATTCTAAAGACACAATCCGTTTAACGGTGTTTATTCCGCAAGAAGTTTTTTTTTTTATCCGTGTTCTCGGAATAAACGGTCGATACGTAGATCAGTGACATCTAGCCACCGGGTCAGTGGTTTCTCCAGCTGATAAAAATAGCGCTCGAGTTTTGTCAATAATTTTTGTGTTGGCAACATTTGTTGTTGGCACATTTTTGGATGCGTCAATTGCTCGCACTTAAGTATGTCTATGTCCGCCGACGCAAGCTATGATCAGAATGCTGAATTAGCCCCTCCCCCCCTCGACCTCAGCTCTCTCTCTCTCTCTCTCTCTCTCTCTCCAATCACTTGCAATAAAAAAATCAATACATGTATCAAATGTCTGTGTTTGTGTGAGTAGAATGTAACATGGAAGATTGTGTCAGCAGTTCGCCTTTAGAGCGCTTCAACTGATATCAATGTTTGTTTGCTAGTTGCTGATGATGACGTTTTTGTATATATTCACATGAATGAAAGTTGAGGATGAATAGAAAGGGTACATATTTGCATTAACTTATGCAAAAGACATTTCCTGATGATCATCATTATTGCCGTTAATATATCGTGATATGTATATATGTGAAGATGAAGGCCCATAAAACACTATTTTAACGTTGCAACCATATATTTCGAACACTTCCTTCTGTGCTCCAGTGATCAGGAGCACAGAAGGAAGTGTTCGAAATATATGGTTGCAACGTTTGAATATTGTTTAATAGGCCTTATATCTTCATTTTATACTGTTTTATTACAGTAAAAGACATTTATATATATATATATATATATATATATATATATCTATATATATACAAAGCAGGTAGTGTTTCGTCAAATTTATACATATGCGTAAACACTAATTAATTGTAAATTGTTACATAAATACGTACAATATATAACTGATGATAAGGATACCATATATAACTTTACGGTATGCCTGCTCACGGGTTCAAGGCTACACATCCAATTCCCTCTCCCTCCCCCCCCACCCCCCATCCCAATTAATCAATGAGTACACTTTCATTAAACGAGAGAGAGAAAGAGAGAGTCATTCTTAAGGAAGGTGTTTCATTCTTTTTATTGTTAAAATATTTTGCTCATATTTTGGTTTGTCTATATTCATATGCCTTTTCTTTCAACTATTTTTATTTTTCAATTTTATTTCTGTTATATTTAATCTTTTTACTAAATTTTTTGACTCATCTACATTAATTTTGCCTTATGTAATATGTACGCAATATTATTCATGTATGAATGCACATATATATTTTTAAATCTTTTATATTCCAGACTAACTTTCTATATAAATGCTGCATAATGATATTCACACAATATATATATATAGTATATTAGTATATATATATAGTTTATATGCATATATTATATATTTATATGTATATATATATATATATTATATATATATAATTTATATATTATATATTTATTTATATAATATATTATTATTATAAATATTTAAATAATTATATTATTATATATATAATAAATATATATATATAATATATTAATATATATATTATATATATATATATTATATATATATATTTATATATAATATTATATTAATATATATATATTTTATATTTATATATATATATAGATATATATATAGATATATATATATATATATATATATATATATATATATATATATATATATTTATCTATATATATATATATATTATATATATATATATATATATTATATACATATAATTTATATATATATATATATATATATATATATATATATATATATATATATATCTATATATATATATTATAATACGTGGTCACATATATTTTTAGATCTTTTATATAGTATAGACTAACTTTCTATATGAATGCTGCACAATGGTATTCACACACATTTGTATATATATACATTATATATATATACATATATATATATATATATGCTTCAAAAAATCACAGTAGATGCACGTGACTTCATAAATAAGCGAATACCACGGGAAATGATAGACAGGAATCCAAGCGCTTTCGTCTTTATTCAGACATCGTCAAGGAGCTCCTTGACGATGTCTGAATAAAGACGAAAGCGCTTGGATTCCTGTCTATCATTTCCCGTGGTATTCCGCTTATATATATATATATATATATATATATTATATATATATATATATATATATAGATTTATACAGATTTTGTGTGTGCATAAGTTCTACATAAGTAATATTCAATTATGCACACACACATTTATATATAACATGTGTGTGTATAGCTGAATATTACCTGTGTAAATATTTATGAACTCATATATCTATATATATATATATTTGTGTGTATAGATAAACACACATGTATATAGAAATATAATATACGCTTATGGCTTAGAAAGTTATTCTGTGCATTAATCCAATTAATAACAGACTTCTTCTAAAGTTGGTAGTATCTAGCTGTAATATTTATTATATATATGTATTTATATAATCATATAAGATTATATATATGCCTATGTCGGAAGGCTAGAAAGTTGTTTCATTTATCGCTGATCTGAATTAACTGCACTTTAGATAAGAGAGAGAGTTTGAGAGAGAAGAGAGAGAGAGAGAGAGAGAGAGAGAGAGAGAGAGAGAGAGAGAGAGAGAGAATTTAAGGGTTCCTATTCCAACCGAAATACCAGAAAAATCAATCATTGGGTCTTGCAGATTCTTTTGCATTTTTAGGAAATTCTCATGCATATTTAGGAAGGCTACGGCTCACACCAGCTCCCTTGTGATGGTGATAGAAATATGCGCTGTATAATACAAAGCATGACTTTCCCATCTCGTGAGGTTGCCACGCACTTTTGAGTACGACGCTGCGTGCGCTCATTATTGTATCTGACTTTTCAGTCATTTGCAGTGGCTGGAGACTGGATTCAGGATGGGAGAATTTCGTTAGGAAAATAGTCTCTCTCTCTCTCTCTCTCTCTCTCTCTCTCTCTCTCTCTCTCTCTCTCTCTCTCTCTCTCTCTTTGTGTATAAATGTGTGTGGACTGCAGGAGAACAAGTCCTTGGTTTTCACGTTGCCTCTTGTCCTTTTTTTCTGATTTTAATTGTTTTATATTCCATAAGGAAGCAAACTCCGTGTAATTTACTGTACGTGTATCCCAAGGGTCAGGAAATGGATACGAAAATATCAAGTATGCTCGCATTCATTATACCAAAAAACCCACGCATACACACACATAAATGTGTATGTAGGTATACGTATATATGCATATATACATACATACATACATACATACATATACGTAAAGATATAAACTTTGTGTTAAACAGGACATACAGCTGGCAGTCTTATCCCAGAAGTCTGTGGGCAAGCTAAAAGCCAATCCCCCATAGAGCCCTCCCCTCTAAGGGACAATTAGTTTTACATATATATATATATATATATATATATATATATATATATATATATATATACACATATATACACATATATACGTATGTGTGTGTAATGGTATACACTTAAAGGGTATATTTAAAAATTCTTTGAGTTTCCTAAATAGTTGCACCTTTTCATCAGTGTGTTTATTCTTGAAGAGCCAATCCCGCCGGCCTCTCATCTCTGACAGAATGTATGCGTGAGTAAGTATTGACTGGTTGTGTGTGAAAACCGATTAAAGTAGGATCAAGTACACAACTTGGTGTTTCCTGACAAGTCACTTCTTCTCACATCTTCGGATTGCGCGGTTCATTGGCCTTTTTCGTTCTTGGATTTGGAATTCTCTTTCCGCTATCGTTTTTCCGGGCTTGCACTACCTCTCTTTGGGGTCAAACTCCATCTCCCTTAATTTTCTTTAGGACTGGGCTAAATGCGGGGATAGGGTTGCCCGTTCCATCGGCCTTGGAATTTATGAATGAGTTATGGGGAGGAATGAAATATTTATATGAGTCGTGGGAAGGAGGGCATGAAGACGGCACCATTGAGTGGTTTAGGACAATTGAGTAGATACGCAAATGAGTTGTTAAATGAATAATGCCGTGAATAATCAGTGAATGAATTCATGAACACGTTGCCGAAAAAATGAGTAGTTCATCGTGATGAGAAATGCCCTTAATTCAATAAAGTTATAAATATATCAATATTTTTTAGTGAATGAATAAGTATCTGATCAAGGGGTATGAACGAATGCCTTAAGAAAATATTTAAATTAGGTAATTATTAGTCGAGTGAAAAAATGACTGAATGCACGAATTTACGAATTACGTAATATCAATAAACATATCGACGATGAATAAGTGAGCGAATAAAGAAGTTTAAAGAAATGAGTGAATGAAGAATTAATACAATTTAAGGTTAGCATAACGGATGAATTCGTGGATAAAAACAAACAAATATAATGTCGATTGAGTGGATGAATCAAGGAGGAAGGTCCTCCAAACCTAGGATGTTCATTCCAGCAATCTATGCTCTCATGAATATTGAAGTTACACCTGTCCTCTTTGACTGGTATTTCGTTATTGCCATCGTTTTTCTTTACTGTCTTTCTGATCTTCGCAGAGAGATACATTTAATAATAATAATAATAATAATAATAATAATAATAATAATAATAATAATAATAATAATAATAATAATAATAATAATAATAATGATCCTCTGGGACTATGGTATCAGAACGGATAGGGTGATACGTGCAAACAGACCAGACGTGACGTTGATTGACAAAGTCAAGAAGAAAGTATCATTCATTGATGTCGCAATACCATGGGACACCAGAGTTGAAGAGAAAGAGAGGGAAAAAATGGATAAGTATCAAGATCTGAAAATAGAAATAAGAAGGATATGGGATATGCCAGTGGAAATCGTACCCATAATCATAGGAGCACTAGGCACGATCCCAAGATCCCTGAAAAGGAATCTAGGAAAACTAGAGGCTGAAGTAGCTCCAGGACTCATGCAGAAGAGTGTGATCCTAGAAACGGCACACATAGTAAGAAAAGTGATGGACTCCTAAGGAGCAGGATGATGCAAACCCGGAACCCCACACTATAAATACCACCCAGTCGAATTGGAGGACTGTGATAGAGCAAAAAAAAAAAAAAAAAAAAAAAATAATAATGAAAAAGTATTGTTATAAATGATAAAATATATCATGCTCTGTTTTCTTCTCTTCACATAGAAGTACATGATAATAATAATAAAGACAATGTATTATTATAAAGGATAAAATGTACCAATCTATATTAAACTAACTGTAGATGTGACTTATTTTAAGAATCACGATTGTTTTGGGAGGGGGGCGTGTCACATTTCTACACCAAACAGCTATATAAATGTTATTCGAGTTGTTAGAACTTTCTTCTCATTGTGAATAGTTATACAAACTTAGAAAACATACACTGTGTTCACGCCCAATAATATGTTTTGTTTAGCTGCATTTCTCACATTCACGCATGTGTGTGTGTATATATATATATATATATATATATATATATATATATATATATATATATATATGTATGTATGTATATATTATATATACATATATATACACGTGCGTGTATACGTGTTATATATACAAATTTGTAACTGTAATAAGCCCAGTGCCTTCTCAGCTTGAAATCTTCAACCTGTTTGGATACGCTTGTCACTGCTAATCCTTAGATTCCAATACAAGGATATGAAATAATTCCTGACGTCCGTTACAGAATTCGAACTTGCATCCAGAGTATCAAAACAAAGTCATGTTGCCGACCAGATGGCGAGAACTCGTTCTGGTACTCTCGATGCGGGTTCATATCTTGCTAAGGACATCCGAATTACTTCATATTCTTACATTTGGGTCTAAGGTTTTGTAGTGACTAGCCTATTCAATACAGGGCCAGCGTTCCAAGAGGTCAGTCCTGGAATGGACGACGGGAAGTTTAAGCGTGAAGTTTATACCCTGGATACCCTGGGAGTGTCATTATCCATGAGTTATAAAAAAAAAAAAATGCTCGGATTTACATATTTATTATAAAGATATGGTAGGTTTTGAGACGGGTTTCTTTTGATACTTATATAGGTTATGTATTATAACTTACATTATACATTTTAGCGGATATATGATTTATTTATGCGAATATTCTATGCATACTAGCGAATGCTTCAGGCATTTTGGAGATCATATCAAGTTGTTATGGTTCGGGAATTTTAGCGGATATTATTTCCCGTTTAGAAGATACGCATTTTAGCGACTATTTCTTGTATTCAGATGAAGATTTTAGGTATTTTAGTAATCATTTCTGGTATGCAGATGAATATTTAATGCAATTTTGCGACTATTTCTCGTATTCAGATGAATATTTTAGGCATTTTAGCGACTATTTCTTGTATTTAGATTAATGTTTTAGGCATTTAGCGACTATTTCTTGTAATCAGATGAATATGTAAGGTATTTTAGCAAATATTTCGTGTGTGTACTCAATTCCCGAAGTCATAGGTAGCGTTTCATACATTACTCCACGTACGTTCCATTTTAAACTTAATTGCTATATTAAATAAGTACCACAATAATTTTTGTGAATATTACTAAATTGTAATATTTTTTATATTTATGTTGAATATCTCCTAGTCAAAACCCAAGTGTACTCACATTTCAGGGAGATGTTATCGATTATCATTAGTTATTCTTATGAAAAGACTGATTCAATTCCACCGAAATGTCATGCAATCTGAGGAATGCGCTGACAGTCATACCTAGGTCATGGATTTTTGACAAATATTTCCCACAACAGTTCACGCGCAACAGGGAATCATCCTTCATGGCGCATTTTCACATCTGAATGTCACAGGGAGAAGGCGTGTGTCCCTACTCGCTGTTTGAGGTCGTTTTTGAACGCCCAAAAATGATTGAACCTCATCAATGCAAACGGTGTAATTCATCTCTGGCGTTGTCTGACAACCCCCCCTGAGGTAGGTCTGGATAACCGTCATTCTCTAGCCCGTTCTCCCCACCACCGCTGGATAGACAGCAGCAGCAGCAGCAGCAGCAGGAATACGGGAATGAGAAATTCCACAGAGAGAATGAGAATCATGAGAAAATGTCAGGATCTTTTTTCTTTTTTTTTCCCTACCCCCCCTCGCAGCCCTTCGACTGAAATACGACGTTCGAAAGCCGTAGCCTACATTTCCGTTAAATGAAATTGGGAGTTTGGTACCCGTAGACTTTAAAGCTTCCCGATTCTTCGTTCCGATCGATAGAAACAGAGGCGACCGTCGGGTTATGTGTGTGTGTGTGTGTGCGTGCGTCTGTCCGTGCAGCAGGGTTGAATGCGGTCTCAGATATACAGTGGGCCACTTTTGACGCTCAGGCTGATAGTATGGCACGAAAAAGAACTCCTTTTTTGGGGGGGGCATAAACGGGCATAGGTCGAGCGCTTCGTATGAAGCAGCCTCGAGCCGCCGGACTGACTGACTGACTGGGCACGAATCGGGTGTGGTGCAGAATGGTCGGCAGGCGACGACCAATGCTGCAGTGGAGCTGGGAGCTGCTGGAGCTCTCTGGTGGTCGGTGCGCCAAGTGGGAGGACCCCGTCTCTCTCTCTCTCTCTCTCTCTCTCTCTCTCTCTCTCTCTCTCTCTCTCTCCCCGTTATTTCTTCCTCATTATCCGTATCTGTATTTCCTCAGAACCATTGCGTCTCTCTCTCTCTCTCTCTCTCTCTCTCTCTCTCTCTCTCTCTCTTTCTTCAAACTGATGTTCTTTAAAGAATCCTTATTTTTGTCTCATCCTTAAACTTATCAAGTTTCTGGTGTGACTTATTTCGTTTTGTTTTTTTTGTTCTGTTTATAAATTTATTAAATAATATATATATTTTATATATAATATATAATTATTATATATATATATATAATATATATTCACCTGAAATTTTTATATATATATATATATATATATAGATATATGTACATATAATAGATATATATTTGTTATCTATAATATTCACGAATCATTTTTAGAATTTATTCTTTCTCCAAAGTAGACAGACATTTGGAGAGAGAGAGAGAGAGAGAGAGAGAGAGAGAGAGAGAGAGAGAGAGAGAGGTTTAATTGATGCTTTTACATATTTCACTGTGTACTATTCTAACGATTCTTTTAAACATCTCTTACTCATTCGGTTTTGACTGCATCTTTCTTCCAATTTTAAGAATTCCGTGACTACTCTCTCTCTCTCTCTCTCTCTCTCTCTCTCTTCCTCCTCCTCCTCCTCCTCCTCCTCCTTCTCCTCCTCCTCCACCACCACGCCCATCACGTTCGCAAAAGCTGAGGTCGACCTCCCATCCCATCTTGTTTCATTCATCCGGGTTCTATTCTGTGTTATTTTGGGAAAGCAAACGTTTTCTCTCTCGTTTATGATCTCCATAAGTCTCCGCCTTTGATTTCATTTCACTCTTCTTACTTGTTTGTTTTCTCTCCTTGTGGCTCCAGGGTTCATGGATATTGTTTGAAGTTCTTTTCTTCCTGTCCTGTAGATTCTCTGATTTTAAGAGGTGGGAAGTCCACAGTGTCTTCCTTGGCTCCTTTTTTCGGCTGTGGCTGGACAATGGCTTTAGTTGATCATTTCGTTGGCCTTGACTTCAGGCGCTTAGTCGATCGGTGATTTTTGTCGTATTCAGTCACTCGTTCTGCTTGCTTGTGTGCTATTTCTCGTGCTTATTTTTGTGATATACCTCCTTTTTCCCTAATAATTTTCAGGCCCGTTTTTATTATTTCATTTGGTATCTTTGAATGCCTGGGTTTATAGCTTTTTAGATCACTGACACTCCTTATTTTTGGCTATTCTCTTTCTGTTTATTTTTCTCTCTTTGCCATCTTATTTGACCATTTTGTACTGTAGTTTCTTGCTTTCCTAATTATTTTGATATTAGATGTGTTGATATCTATTTCTACACGTTTCATAATAACACCTTTACCAACAACAACAACAATAACAATAATCATAATAATGTGCATCGTTCCTTTCGGGAATTTTATAGCAACAATTCAGTGGAAGATATCTGATGCTATTGCCATAATGTGAAACATGCAGTTCGTAATGAAATGATGCATTGAAGATAGAAAATACTTTAGAACAACAAATGAACCCTCGAATGGAGAAATTAGTTAATGATTCAGATTAGTTTACCGAGTTCGTGATCATAACCAAAATGTAGATTCAAGATATTAAAGTGCCATGTTTAACATGTTCGAAAATAGATTTAATCTGAATTACTAAACTGGATCATAGGCACGAAAATTAACCAAATGCGGAAGGGTTTTCCTGAAGCATGATTTAATCTGAAGTACACTGTTTATTTAATCATGGCGTAATTGAAGGTTGAAATGATCAAAATTGGATCTTAGTTTTTAAATACTGACTTATATCTTTCGGATCTTTCTTAGATAGTGACCCCACGGGTTAAATTTAATCCGGTATGTATCCACTCTTGCGGCGTGTTTAGTACTAGCCCGTTGGGAATGACCATAAAAACATAAACAAAAGACTGTAAATATCATAAATATAATGACACCCAAGCAATATTAGTCCTAAATTTTGACCTCCGAACTCTGCTGGGGGTCACTATTTAGGAAAGATCCCGTCTCTCTGAATATGACACACTACTGCTGAATGATAAGGTTTAATATTGCTAGCATACCAGACTGGAGTCGTTGTAGGCCCAGACAGGAGTGTTAACCATTTCTGAGGATTTTAGGAGATTGCTAACAATCGTTTCATTCCATAATTCACCTTCATAGTCGATGTACAGCATAGCAGTAACTTTGTGCTTCAGAAAGAAAATTGGCTGATCAGTTCGACTACATCATTGAAACACAGCAGAAGCCCTGTTTTAAAATTGCTATTATCTGCCAGGGGTATGACAGGGGTGATTTATTCAGTGTCCTGCATTCTCTGTTTTTCAGTTGAATGTTTACAAGATATCTCGAAGGGGTTTTGGTGCATTTCGATGAAATGTTATGTTGATGCCGGCCCGGGATTAAGGAAGGGTTTATTGAATACAAAGATGAATCCTGGTCCTGATTCGGGTTTGTTTTTGTCAAGACTTGATGAAGTTGTGTGTCATCACTTTGTGCTTCCTAGTTTTCAACTGGATTTCTTTCGGTTGAGATCAGAAATGATTCAGTTCAGTGACCCTCAGTCGTATACTAACGAATCCACTGAAATGACATTTCCCGAAATAACCCATTTACATATCTAGCTGCTCAGCTTATGTCATTATCAGGGCTTAGTGTGGCCCATTGCTGCTCACACCTGACTCTTAAGGTCAATTGGAAGTTTTAATAATTGGGTTTTGGGATGAAGTTGCCGGTCTGTCTCATGGTCGCAGCAACTTACGCTTCCGCTGGCTGTTTTTCATGAGCGTTTACTCATACACACGCATGCATAATCCTCATTCAATTCCTATACATTACTTCTCCGGATGTTGAATCATGAGACATTTCTTTTTTCCAAGGGTTTTTTCTTGCTAATTGTTTTGTCGGAAACTATATTTCTTAGGAAATCTGTTCTTGCTTTACTCTTCTGTAAATGTTTAGTCATTATGACGTATTGTTTACAGCTCACCAGTTCTAGATGGTGTCTTATATTCAACAGTTATAGATTGTGCAATATAATGTACTTACCAGTTGAACACTTACAGGTGGAGCCTTGTGCCTTAACAAGTCAGTAGTGAAGGATGGTGACTTACACTCTCCACGAAAGTTCAGTGTTGGGCACTTTAAGGCTTTCTTTACTCAAGGGTTTTTGCAGCGTTCCTTCGATTGCATTTAGTTCGAGTCATATTGGTTTGATTTTTCATGTGATTCACTTCGAGGAGTACTGTGATTTTTTTAAAGACGTTCAAAAGGTGAATTCATGGTGTTTTGTTTAGTTTGTTGCGTATAACTGAAGTTCTACATTAATCATCCATGACTAAAGAACTGTAGAAAGTATGAAACAGTTAATACACTAAGTAATAATTGTTTCATACTTTCTATAATTCTTTTATCCTGGCTGAGAACCGACTTTAATATTTAAACTCCCAGTGGACCTATAATACAAAAATGTTATTTTGAATAGAGGAAGAGAGAGACATATAATACATTATGCATGCAGAGAGAGAGAGAGAGAGAGAGAGAGAGAGCGAGAGAGAGAGAGAGAGAGAGAGAGAGAGAGAGATAAAAATAGGGAAAAGCACCTATTAGTGCAGGCGTGGCAAAGGGGTGTGGTCTTACGACTTGGTCCTGGTCATGTTAGTGCTAAATGGATTCTTGTTTTCTCCGTTTCTAGATGACGTCACAGGCATGACTTGAAGGTAGGCAACTTTCTCTTCTGTCTCCTCCTCCTCACCTCTTACTCCTCGCTTTCTCTCTTACTTTTTCATCATTTTCTATTCCTCACATTAGCTTATTACCATCCTTTGCCTCCCCCTCTCCCTTATCTTCGAGTACTCTCTTTTGTCTTTAAAGTATTGCTTCTTCCCTTTTCTCTTCTTCGTGTTCTTTTGCTTTTTCATTTCCTCCCCATCCTTTTCGAGGACATCTCCTGCTCTCTCCTTTTTCGCGTTTCCTCCCATTCACCCATTTTCCTATTCCATTTCCGTCAACTATTTCCCTCTCCTTATGCTACACCTCCTTCCATTCTGTTTTCTCCTCTCGTCACCCAGTACTACTCATTTTGTTCTTTGCCGCCCCCTTCTCCTCCTCCTCCTCCTCCTCTTCATTCAGTGTTCCATCCTTTTTCTCTTCACACGCTGCTGCCCCTCAAAATATCTTCTCTTTTTATCTCTCCCTTGCCTCTCGTTGCTTTTCTCTCCTCTTCCCTTCTACCAACTAATCATGACTTTTCTCTTTTTGTCTTCCTCCTTTTTTACCATTAACGTTTCCTTTTCTCTTACATTTATCTCTCTTCAATCCTTCTCTTTATTAAGTACACATCTCTTTCTCTATCTCTTCACCAGCTGTTCCATTTCCCCCTCTACCTCCACACCTCTCCGTGACCCAATCATTTGTCCATTTTATCCTTCCTTTTTCTTTTATTTTCTTAACCTCCATTCATTTCTCCGGTCTTCTCTCCTCATCTCTCCTATTGCACCTTCCTCTTTCTCTTTCTCCTCCGCCATCCATCCCTCTTCCTCCCTTTTACGCATTACTCCTTCTTATATTTGTTTATCCATCTTTCTTCTTCTCCCTTTCTTATTCTAGTTCTTGTTCGTCTTCTTCTTCTTCCTTCTCATTACTCCCTTTTTCTTCTCGTCTTCCCCTACCCGTATTGCTTATGTCCTTTTCTCTTCTTCCTCTTTTTCGCCCATTGTTACTACCCTTCTTTCTTCTTTCCATCCTTACTCTTATGCCTTCTCCATTCATTTTTTCATAAATATATATCTCCCTCTTTCATCATTTCCTCTATTCTCTTTCTGTCTTTCGCCCATCTTTCTCTTTCTCTTTCCTCCTCCTCCTCCTCCTCCTCCTGTCCTTCACCCATTGCATCATTCCTTCAGATCTTTATGTTAGTCAGGTATGTGTGTTCTTTCAACTTGTATTTGTTATTAATTTATTAGCAGGATAATAAAAATACGTGTAAAGGTTTTCATAAAAATGCTCATGGGGCTATTGATCTAAGAATTCAAAATTATCCAGCGTGTCATATGGATATGCTGTCAAGACTTCCTTTGAATATGGGTGTTCATCCAGGCGACATAAATCCAATAGATTTTGGTCCAGGAATTACAGCTGAATTTGGTTATCCTCTGTATCATTTGTACTCAGATCTAAGAACTGCAGTTGAATGCAGTCGTCTTCCGTTCTTAGATTTCCTTAAGTAGATCCAGGAATTCCAGCTGATTTTGGTTGTTTTCATAAAATAGAACCAGGAATCACAATTGATTTTGGTCGTCATCCGTAACCAGAACCAGGAATTCCAATAAGCAGAACCAGGAATACTAAGTGGTTTTGGTCGCCATATTGAACTAGAACCATGATTTCCAATTGATTCTGGTCGTCTTCTGTAACCAGAACCAGGAATTCTAATTGATTATAGTCGCCATCCTTAATTAGAACCAGGAATTCTAATTGATTTTGGTCATCTTCCATAAAAAGAACCAGGAATTCCAATTGACTTCGTCGTCATCCTTGACTAGAACCAGGAATTCCAATTAATTTTTGTCGCCTTCCTTAACAAAAACTAGGAATTCCAGTTTATTATAGTTGCCATGCTTAACTAGAACCCGGAATTCCAATTGATATTGGCCGTCATCCTTAACTAGAACCAGGAATTCCAATTGGTTTTGGTTATTTATAACCAGAACCAGGAATTCCAACTGATTATGGTCGCCATCCTTAACTAGAACCAGAAATTCTAATTGATTTTGGTTTCCATCCTTAACTAGAACCATGATTTCTAATTTATTTTGGTCGTCATCCTTAACCAGAACCAGGAATTCCAATTGATTTGGTCGCCTTCCTTAACTAGAACCAGGAATTCCAATTGATTTTGTTCTCCATCCTTAACTAGAACTAGGGATTCCAGTTGATTTTGATCGTCATTGTTAACCAAAACTAGTTTATCCGGTTGATTTTGGTTGTCATCCTGAAGTAAAACCAGGAATTCCAAGTGATTTTGGTCGTCATCCAAATCTAGATCGAGCTGTTCCACAACAGACTACTGATCATGTTTGACCTTGATGTTAGAACCCAAACTTGAGGAATTTTGGTTTGGAAAATTCCAGAATATAATGGCACTCCAGATCTTGATCTAAGAATTCCAAACGATTTTGGTGGTTTTCTAGATCTAGGTGCACGAAATCCAACTATTTATGGTAGTTATCCATATCTAGATCTAGATGTGGAGGCTGGCTGAGGGATAGGGTATTGTCCTTATCTGTGTACATGTGATTTTTTTAATAAGTACGTGGTTTAACTGGGTTCCTTTTAATTTACATGTGATGAAAGTACACATATTTTTACATTAGAGTGGGTACTTGTTCGATATTCTTTATCCGTGACCCGAGAGACTGAAGTATTCATTATTGCTGCATCTACCGTTCAACAGTGCGTTGATTTATTGAGACTCTCTGTTCCTCTGTAAAGTGTAATTAATTTGAGCTGTTTGTTTTCCCTTGTAACAATGTATTTTTAAATGTCAGGTCTATCTCTTCCCTCATATATATAAGCAATTCATTCGTACATTTTGGAGTTGATTTGAACGCCTATCCTGACACCAATATTGTACCTAGATCCGGTGACAGCTAGTAACAGTTGAGAGAACGGAAGTGGTGAAAGAAATCCAGAGCTTGGTGTCATATGACAGATTTATGCATATGCATATCTGTTCTTAGTGTCTTACATTTTTACATTTACTAACTGTTTCGTTTTCTCATCTATCGTGTAGTTTTTTCATGAGACATTTCTGCCATTTTTGCTAAAATGTTTTAGTTTTACGGTTTTCCTCCTCGTGTCGTGACTTGATAAATGATAGCGTTCACTGGTAACAACGCAAATTTATACTATTTCCACTAAAGACTCACTACGGATCCATTGTTAAATCACTAATGACTCATGATAAAGCTGTCATTTCTATTTCTACTTTTCACGTGACATAAAAATAATATTAATGCAATACAAATGTATCCCATATGTAACAATGACATGCTACCATAATTATAAAAAAAAATTCACCCATTATAAATGCAGACATTTCCCACTAGTGAATCTGTACACATTTATTGCTTTTGAATGACTCGGTTCGTATTTGTAAACTTTCACCACAGACATATTCAGTTATACGTAATTCACCCCAGTGACCATTCAAGTTTGTCAACTCTTCTTCAGCGACTTTTTGAAACTATTTTCTAGTTAGCTTCTATATAATTCAAATCATTTTCCCCCATGGACACAATTCAGATTTGTGACTGAATTAGTGCAAATACAAGCAGTTTTCACGGATGACATACCTCACTTTCACCAATCGCGCTGTTCTGATTCAAAGATACTTTCACCTCTGAATTATTATTATTATTATTACACCTCTGAATTATTATTATTATTATTATTACACATCTGAATTATTATTATTATTATTGTTATTATTATTATTATTATTATTATTATTATTATATTATTATTATTATTATTATTATTATTTTTTATTATTCAGCATGAACTATTTCATATGGAAACAACCCACCCAGGGGCCATTAACTTGAAACTCAAGCCTCCAAAAGAAAGAAAGTAACAGGGGGAAGATAACGAGATACAGAAAGGAAGAGAGCATTTCTATATTAGTGAAAAGAAAAAAAAAAAGAAAAAAAAAATAAATTATATTAGTAATAATAATAGATGAAAATTCCAAGAAAATTGGATTAAAATGACAAGGAGAACTGTACGTTAGTAGTAATGGCGGAGGTCACTTCATTCTGAACTTTGTAGGCTCCTGTTCGGAATGATATCGGCATTTCCACGTCAAAAGTTCTTTGTCTTTAGACTTAAAATGAATAGTGTGTCTCTAAGAGATCAATTCTCAGAGTCGCATCTGCAATCCCTTCCTTCTTCTTTAGTCTGTCTCATGTATTGTCCGTGCATTGGTTTGTTGTGCCAGTCCTCTGTTCTTTCTGTCTTTCTCCTGTCTCTGTATATTTCTGGGTCTTCGTCTACTTTTATTAGTCCTTCTTCCCATGCACTCTTTAGCCACTCGTCTTCACTGGTTTTCAGATATGCCCCCAGTGCTCTGTTTTCAATGTTGACGCAGTCCTCTATCTTTAGTAGTCCTCTCCCTCCTTCCTTTCGTGTTATGTACAGTCTGTCCGTATTTGCTCTTGGGTGTAGTGCTTTGTGTATTGTCATTTGTTTCCTGGTTTTCTGATCTATGCTGCGGAGTTCTGCCTTCGTCCATTCCACTATTCCTGCGCTGTATCTGATTACTGGCACTGCCCAAGTGTTTATGGCTTTTATCATGTTTTATCATTATTGTTATTATTATTATTATTATTATTATTATTATTATTATTATTATTATTATTATTATTATTCAGATGAACTATTCATATGGAACAAGCCCACAGGGGCCATTAACTTGAAACTCAAGCCTCCAAAGAAAGAAGTAACAGAAGATAACGAAATACAGAAAGAAGAGAGCATTTATTAGAAAAGAAAAAATAAATTAGATTAGTAATTAATAAATAGATGAAAATTCAAGAAAATGATTAAAAGACAAGGAGAACTGTGTTAGGTAGTAATGGGTCACCTTCTCTTGAACTTTGTAGGCTCCTGTTCGGAATAGATTATGGCATTTCCACGTCAACAAGTTCTTTTGTCTTTAGACTTAAAATTGATCATTGTCTCTAAGAGATCATTCAGAGTCGCATCTGCAATGTACTTTTGGCGACGTACTGTAAGTAATGCCTAGTTTTGTTTAGCTGTGTCCCTTCAGGGTCAGTTGCTGTGCATTTCGTGTTTCACATTTTATCTGCTATCAGCGGTTTCTTCCTCTTCATTTGTCTAACTTCTCCAATTTTACCCTTGAAAAGAAAACCTTCTGGTGAGCATTTTGAGTCACTGTTGTTATTATTATTATTATTATTATTATTATTATTATTATTATTATTATTATTATTATTATTATTATTATTATTATTATTAAGGCACTGGTAGGTGCTGAAAATCGACATCTAGCTGGCACCACTGAGGAGAGCCAGCTTTTATCGTGAGGTTAGTGGAAGGGGTTTTCGTGGACCACACCCTGCCGTGCTGGGTGAGGTGCAGCTACACGACACGTCACACGATAATAATGACAGCCTCCTGGTAGGTTGGCTAACGAGAGCTCTACTCAAAACAAGCTCTTTCGTTTATACTGTGAGTGGAATGGCAGGACAGTTTTGCTACCAGTGGCGGGGCGTGTATGTATCTATACACACCACCCATATACGAGTATGAAGAAAGCAAGACTTGGGCTTTTCCCTAGAGGGCAGATGAAACCCAAGTACTGAAAGTTAGAGTGAGAATATGAATTTATTTATGTATAAATGAAACCCGAAATTGAAATATTTCAGGAAAGTACAAGGAAACGACAGCCTTCATTTGGCCATAAGTGTCGACATCACCCGAATTTCTATTGCAACTGTGGTATCCTGGCTCGGCCTTGCTTTGCCCATTCCCTAGACGATGCATTTAAATAATAATAAAATAAAAATAATAATAATAATAATAATAATAATAATAATAATAATAATAATAATAAAATCTAATAATAATAATAATTGAAAGAGAAGCCCACAAAATTACTGTGTCTAACGTGTTTACCTATAAGTATTCACATTTTATTTTACTCAACACTCGAGTACTTTCATCTGTGGCTATTTTCCAAGAGATGTGTAGGTGGTCGGCCTGGGTCAAGGCCCCGCAGTCTTCTGGAACTTCTTCTCGAAAATGGGCCACAGATAGGGCCTGAAAGTACTCGAGTGATGAGTAAAATGAAATGTAAATACTTATAAGTAAACACGTTGTACTCAGTAATTTTGTGGGTTTCTTTTTCAATCTTAAGAAGAAAACTGAAAGAAGATTTTGTTTGGTTAATAATAATAATAATAATAATAATAATAATAATAATAATTAATAATAATAATAATAATAATAATAATAATAATAATAATAATATTCTTTATTTCAGCCCAGGGCCGTATACATGAAATATAAAAAGTAGAGACTATACAGTACACACAATCTAAATATCAACACAGTTGTGAAGTACAAGGAGTAAAAATAGTAATTATAATGATAGTAATGACATTACTAATATTCAGAATAATATTAAAAAATAACCATTCAAAACAGAATGCATACAATTAATTTCCAGCTAGGGACCTTAAATAAAGAATTACAAGGGAACGTGCGAGAATTCTGATGATTGTAATAGAGGGAATCTGAAGCTCTGTAAACCAGTAGTTTTCGTCGATAACTACATAAGTCTTAGCAAGGTATTAATCTGTGCATTGTACTCCCGAAGAGTGTGTCTGTTAAGAAGGTTAGTTTGTAATGATAAGGCATCTCTTAGGAAATCGCATCACAATTGGGATTGCCTTATCAAGGAGGTAACCATTATTCGATTTGGTTTTTATTTCGTGGTGATCCAGTATTGAAATTTGATTTTAGACATATATATAAGATATATATATATATATATATATATATATATTATATATATATATATATATATATAATATATATATATATATATATTGCAACATAAAATGATCTAGTGTACGTGTACAGAACTGTTTCATTGACAGAGAGAGAGAGAGAGAGAGAGAGAGAGAGAGAGAGAGAGAGACCCATCCTCGCTTCTCTAGAATCTCATCACCATTTCTATGTCCATGAATACAAAACAAAAGAACATCGTGATTCTATTGTTTGTAATCAGGGAGACGCAAGCGTCGTCCAATATTGAAAGTGTTGGCTGACGCTCTTTCCATTATTCCATTTTTCTCTCTACTTGCTCATTTCTCCCGTGTTTTCTTCTTCTCTCCTTTCTCCATTCTTTCCTGTTCGGTGTTTCTGTCATTGTATCATACGGTCTGTATGTAAACCCGCTGTCTTTTTCCCGTTCATGTAGGCAAACAGAGATAAGTTGCTCATGTTCCATAGCCATGATGGTCTGTCGCCGCTTACACTGAGAGTCAAGTCACCCTAAAGAGGCCGTGCCATATTGTCGGTTAGAAAAGAAATTACGTTACATATGAGAAAGAATATTAATGCTGCGTCGTATAATTTGCCCAACCTCTGATGCTAGTCAAGTGGGAAGGCTGTTAACTTATACCTTGCATTTTTTTAAGGTTGCACTTTGTCGCCAGGCAGGTATGAGGGTATAGTCATAATCTGCTCAGTCTCTAACCTCTCAAACAAGAAGAAAGCTACGTTATATTATATGTCGCCTCAATACGGTTTGTTCAGTGAATCCCAAATCTTTTACTACACAGTTAAGAACACTCAAGTCATTCATTGCTGTCTTGAGTGAGACGCCTCCTGTTCAGGCAGCGTCGTTGCTAGGCAATCAATAGAGTTGGTTCTTTTCATCATATAAAATACTTCGTGATATTCCCTCGTACAAAATAAGCTGACGGTTAGTCGCCAGTCATGTACGGGGGCAAAATCTGTTACCTGTCGGGTAGAAAGGGAACTGCAAAGATATTCGGCTTCATATAATATATTGTTTGCAGTTAGTAAACGGTTTTGGAAGGTTGAGTTTAGTTAGAAAGGCAGTGGAGAAGCCATTCTTCGCTGTAAATATTCACAGTCTATAACCATTCGTGCATAATGCGGCAAAAAAAAAAAAAAAAAAAAAAAAGTTACCATCGTACAGGCAGCTCAAAAGATGTCGCCAGTCAGTCGGGAGGATACATTCTGTTAACAGTCGGGCAGAAGGGCAGTCGCGAAGTCTAAGAAAACAGTCTTCATCGTAACTTAATTCAGGCTCATAATCTATTACCAGTCGGGGACGGAAGCAACCAAATCGTTCCACGTCATATAAGAAGCTCACAATCTGTCGCCAGGAAGGCAGGAGTGTCGCCCCCTGTCTGTAGCATGCGAAGCAAATGAACGTCCTAACCAACCAATCAATTTGCAACGCATAAGGAGCTCTATCGACAGCTTGTGAGGCGGGGGAGGGAGGTGGAGGGAGGTGGCGGCCGGCGATTATGGAGATTTAGTCTGTTATAACTGTCTTTGCCTCTTGTCTGCAGTTGTTCGATTCAGAATGTAGATGGATCACTTTGACGATTTTCTTTTGTTAGCGTAGATGGAACACCGAGACCCTTTGCTCATTATAATGTAGGTGGATCATTGAGACCTTGTTTTTTTGTTTTCAAATGTAAAGGAACACCGGAACGTTTTTTGGGATTCAGTGTAGATAATGAAACGCTGAAGTTTGAGGTAGGTAAGAGTACTTGGGCATTGTTGGAATGAGTCACATGACGTTGTTCTTATCTGAATGTAGATGAAATACGGATATCTCAGGAATGACTTTTACATGTTGGGGAAGTAAACAAATCGTTTAAATAAATCTTCAGGAAGTATTTTTTAATGTATTATATGTGGAAGTGCCAAGTGTTTATATTTAGATACATATATTAACAGAGAGAGAGAGAGAGAGAGAGAGAGAGAGAGAGATCCAGTTTTGTCTTATCATAATGGAGTGGTCTCCTCTGCTCTCACTTTCCTTATCATCCCTCAGAAGTGGTTAAATAGCGAGGGAGGGGAAGGGCTGTTTGAAATGGGTACAATGTTGAGGGAGGGGGAGGGTTAGGAGGCGGACGGAACCCCGAAATGAGCGACAGATCACGGGTGTAGGGGCCGGGGAATCCTCGGGGTGGGAGATGGTGGCAGGGGGGGGGGGAGGCGGTTAGGGTAAAGGGACCGTACCCACATAACGACCTTCCCCCTCCTCCTGCCTCCTACCCAGTTCCTGATATTGTCAAAGTGGTTACGGTCAAACCCAATTATTTTTGGGGGGTTGAGGGAAGAGAGGGTGATAGATCCACCTTCCTCCTATCGATTCCTTACCTATTGTCGAGGTGTAAGCGTCAGAACTCTTAGCCTTTGTAGC
>NC_061105.1:37325071-37337571 GCF_015104395.2 Macrobrachium nipponense
ACCACCAACCCAACACGAAGTCATATAATCCTCTCTCTCTCTCTGCACTCTCTCTCTCTCTCTCTCGCTCTCTCTCTCTCTCTCTCTCTCCTTAAGCTAATATGCTTCGTAATAGTCATATCTATAACTACTATAACTACAGGGTCTTTTGTATGCCTTATTACTGAGGTCTCCATTCTTAGGGGAAGCAGCCTAATGTGCGTATATAATTTATATATATATATATATATATATATATATATATATATATATATATATATATATATAATGGTTGTCAACTTTGTTGGGATAAGGTTGGTAGCTAATAGCCGTTTTAAACGCAGTTTACGACCACCTCAGTCGCATAACTACTGGATGCTTGCTGCTTAGGTAAACAGACGCACAGTTTATTTTTTTTTTAGATTTTCTACGGAGCTTGGACATCATCCGTTATTGTCATTTACATAGTTATTATTTTTTTCCAAAATTTTTTAATTTTATTTTTTTGTTAACGCCCAGTCCTTTTTTGGCTATTGCATCATTATTATTTTCCTCTGTTTCATTGCTGTTTGTGCGTTTGCTTCTGACCCATTTATTATTCGGATTATCCTCCTTTTTTTCCGTTTTTCATGAGTTTGATTTAGTTATTTTTCAATGAATTTATTTTCGTTCAGATGACTCGGTCCTTCTTCCTCTTACTTGTGTTGTTTTGTGCTTTGTCTTTTGTCACTCATTTCTATCTCATCATCTTGCATTTTCCGTTTTAGTAATATCTCTCAATATTTTATTTGTTTTGTTTCCATTTCTTTCTTGCGTAGTTTACTTTATTGGGTTGTCCATATCTCCCTCTTTTTTAATTTGCATCAGAGAGAGAGAGAGAGAGAGAGAGAGAGAGAGAGAGAGAGAGAGAGAGAGAGAGAGAGAGAGAGAGAGCTTTGAAGACTGCATTTTCTGCCGTCCTATATATTTCTTGAATGATTTAACCAAATCATTTTGAAAATCATATTGTATGCATGTGTGTGTGTGTGTTACGTACATAATTTGTGTATGTGCATTTATTTGTGATATATTTGTTGGTATACGGGAAGGCTGACTTTGGCGGGGTTTCCTGTAAAGAGGTTTCAACAGTTGAAGAGTGATACTGGATGTCGTATGTAAACACGTGCACACATGTTCGTATGTATGTGACATTTTTACGTGTTAATGCTTACACACAGTTTCACTTGAAAATATTTCACGATTATACACTTTTGAAAAAAATAATATATATATACATATTAAATAATGATTTATTTTGTCTATGTCATAAAGATTAAACTTGGAACCCCAAGCTAAAGGCGCTGCAGGCTGAGCTTCGGGGCGGTACATAACGTCCCTGGGTCCTGTGCTTGGCGTAGTTCAGTCCAGGCTAATTTCTTTCATTCTTGTATGGAGGTACCCTTCTGGAACCCTTAACGAGGGAACTTAGATTTCGACCAACTCTTTTATAATGATGATAATGTGCAGCTATCGTAAAGTAACATTCATTATATTTGTAAAGGTCTATCGCGAATTTATAATAGGTTTCATTCAAACCTGAGATATTTTACTTATAAAGCAAATCAACTTTTCCGATGAAATTTCACCCGGTCGATCGGAAAATTAGTTCACCGTTGATAATACCGTATTACTTATTGTTATGTCTGCCTTTTGATGATTTATTGATAAAATTCTCTCTCTCTCTCTCTCTCTCTCTCTCTCTCTCTCTCTCTCTCTCTCTCTCTCTCTCTCTCTCACGAATTCAAGTTGATTGTTTACTACGATTCCTGTAGATTATTTTTTATTATGTTTTGCTATTTTTGAAAAGCCTTCAACTAATTTGCAAAACAGATTATGAGAACGCAGTCTGTCTGAAGTGTGTTTGCGGGTTGGGGGTCAGGGTTCCCAGGCAGAGAGAGAGAGAGAGAGAGAGAGAGAGAGAGAGAGAGAGAGAGAGCGCCGGGACTCAAACAGTGACGTCATGAAGCCACGCCCTCCTTCCGTTGTTGGAAGTGTGACGACTTATTGGGAGGGGAGGGAAGAGCTATGTGATATGGGGTGTTCTCTCTCTCTCTCTCTCTCTCTCTCTCTCTCTCTCTCTCTCTCTCTCTCTCTCTCTCTTTCTGCTATCAGTATATTTAAAAAGTATGTCGTCATCTAATAGATGGTTAGAATAGAATAATGCACGTTACATAATCTGTCTATATCTCTATGTATATATATATTATATATATATAATATATATATATATATATATATATATATATATATATATACATATATATATAGATATATAGGATATATATATATATATATATGATATGAATTTGAATCCCTAATTGAAACTAAATAGCTTAAATATCAAATTGTCTCTAACCGGGAAAATGAAACGAGAGAATCTCGCTCTCTTCCTTTCTCATCATACATACATAAACCTACGCAAGTCTTTGTTCGTTTGTATGTGTATGTTTGTGTGTTTGAGAGAGAGAGAGAGAGAGAGAGAGAGAGAGAGAGAGAGAGAGAGAGAGAGAGAGAGAGAGAACGCATGATTCCAGCATGGCCTAATTACCTTTCTCCGTGTCATTGACTCCATGTGGTCGTGGGTGATCGCGCACACGACCGAAAGGGGAATAGGGAGGTCAATAGGGGTGAAAGGGTATAGCCATTAGGGAGTAAATAGAGCCGTCCTCTTTCTCCCATACTTTCCATTCCTTCTCTACTCCTGTTCCCAACGTCACATTAGTTTCAGCGTGTATTCTTGATGATCAGTTTGTTTTTGTTTGCGTATTGTCAGGTATTCAGTTGTTATTCAGATGTAGAGGTCAATAGGTCAGTGGGGCGGGAAAGATTTCCTCTTTCAAGCCAAGGTCCAATGGAAGAGAGAAAAAGGAGAGAGAGAGAGAGAGAGAGAGAGAGAGAGAGAGAGAGAGAGAGAGAGAGAGAGAGAGAGAAGGGAAATTTGAGAATGGGGATGGGACGTTTTATGTCTCATGGAATGGGGTTACATGTAGGCATTGCTTTCGTTTGCCTTCGATGATGTTTCATTAGTTAATTATTCCGGATTTACATCTCGTACCTTACATCATTTTTAATCCTAGTCACGCAAAATTTTACATTTCCATATGTGGTAAATTAGATGTTACCCGTTCCACGAATATTGTGTATCTATCGAGTCATTATCTTCCTGTAGAAACAGAACTTGTGGTTGACTCCATATTCCTACTGAATTACCTTCATGTCTTGTCTCTTGACACCATTTTCCTCTGATATTTAGCCTAATTATCCGCTCCTTTACACTGATTAGCTTTCCATTCCTTTCATTACTATTTTTTCCTTCCATTTTCTCCTCAGCACTTTTTTCCTGTAGTTATTTTTCCTGATGACTTTTCTTACTTTTTCCCTGTCACGTTCATTATATTTTCTTTTTTACATGTTTATATGCCTAGGTTAAAAAGTACGTTATCTGAAATGTTACATCATACAAAAACTCATAGGCGTATGCTGGACGATAAATTATTATTATTATTATTATTAGTGTTGTTGTTGTTGTTGTTGTTGTTGTTGTTGTTGTTGTTTAGATATTGTGAACTTCTGCATGCATTGAGTCCCAAAAGACCCGAATACCCTTCACTGAAAAAGTGAAAGCAGAGTCCAGGTAATAGGTTGATAAACTGTAGGTATAAACCTAAACTTGTAAGAATTAAAATCAACAACTGCCAAAAAGATCGTCTAGCAGTTATATAGTAGACGTCACGAGAGATCAGTTATGATGGGAATCTAGCCATCCGGGACACACAGCAGCCTCCTTCAGAAGTCTGTTTTAAATATTAATTACTCCTGGGCGATGTTCAGAGTATATACAAAGCAGAAAGTAGATTTTTTTCAAACATGATTTGAGCTTATGAAGATTGTATGTTTTTATTCATTTTTTATTTATTTTTTATTTGTAGAAAGTAATGTTGGAATTGCTCTCAAAAGCCTGTTGTTTATATGCCACTTCTACTCTCAAATCTTCGTTTACATAAGGCCAATCGTGTTGTTTAGTTAGTCTTTTATTTACTTCCATATATAAGTTTTGTCTGTTTTATGGAACGTTCTCCATACCTATTTTAAATTTATGATTGTAATGATGGTAGAAATTCATCGTTAATCAAGTTATCCGCAGTTTGGTAAACCAGCCTATTTTTGGCTGTCATGTTTGATTAATCATAACTTGAGAGCAAATTTATCTTGCTTATAGTGTACAAGTCCCTAATTTCATAAAACTCAGAGGTTAATGAAGAAGTTCTTCATAAAGAGCCTATCAACAGATAATAATCATGAGTATAATTCTAGTTGCTTATTTCCATAATAGTAGATGTTTCAAGTTCTGCGTTACGATTCTCAGTTAGAATACTATATCCATCTTGGTAACATTTTTATAATCAGCTGTTAGTTAAGTGTGGATGGCTCTAACCGTAGAGTATTTTGTGTACCGGTGATGATGCCTTGCTACAATGAAAATGACAGAAAATATGTTCATTTTAATACTGATAATATATTATCTTACGTTTTGAATTAACATGGCTACCCATATGGAGAAATGACTAAAATAACTGATGAACATTACACTTTTCTGTTGTATACATGAGATTCTACGACCGCGCCGGTGGGCAAACACAATATATATATATATATATATATATATATATATATATATATATATATATATATATATATATATATATATATATACATATATATATATAATATATATATATATATACGTGATATATATATAATATATATATATATATATATATATATATATATATATATATATATATATATATATATATATATATATATATATATATATACTGTATATACTATGTATGATCACGCGTAACACTATTTCCATAGATATTATGACCCGACTATCGTTTAATATCGACTTTACTATTTACTACACCTTCGAGATAACTGAAACCCCTCGAATTGCTTCTACCCTGGATAAGGCAAAAACACGTCTCGGTAATATCCTTTGAGTGTCAGTTAGTCCCAAGGTGTAGTGAATCTTATACTAACCGATATTTGTGGCCTAATATATAAAAGTGTATATACATACATAGTTATTATACATGTGCGCAAGTTTATCTGATTACTGAGCATGCTCTTACCCACAGACGACACGTATGCGAGAAGACACATGCGATCGACACATGCACTTATAGCACAGCAAATGTAGCATGAAACGATGCAGGTTGTTATTGGTGGGGGTTAGTTCTGGTATCGTCTGAAGTGTGGTGGGTTGGGGGAGGGGGGTGAGCCGCTGTGGGTAATCTGGGTGGAGGTGGGGGGTGTGGTTTGAAGGAGTTAGGGTCCCATCGACGACGACGACGACCACGACGTCTGCTTTCGGGGGGAGTGGGCTCCAAGACAGACTTGGTGGCACCCGGGGCTTTTTGGCACAACGGAATGGAATGTTGGCGAATGGCGCCACACGAAGCTGGGAGGAGATTCCGAGGGAGGGTCAGACTGTCTAGTGAGTGAATCACATTCATGTGCTCTCTCTCTCTCTCTCTCTCTCTCTCTCTCTCTCTCTCTCTCTCTCTATTATTAATCTGGTTTCTTTCCCTGTTTGCTCTCATCCACATTCTCTCAAAATAGAATGTATGTGAATGCAAAGCCAACTATCCTTCATGGAAGTGAGGTGTTGGTGTTGAATGAGTAGGTGAGTAACGTAGTATGTATATCGGCGAAACTCCATTGTTGGAAAAGGAAACTGCTTAGTTTGCGAAGTGTTTCAGCACAGGAATTTCATTCTTGATTCAGCAGTTAATGGTTGAATGTTGCAGTTACTATTATCTTCCTTTTGGAACCACCCGCTATTAATGTACACACACATGTATATAGTATATATATATATATATATATATATATATATATATATATATATATATAGTATGTGTATACTTATTTGAGTGTACTTGCGTCCATATCTGTGTATTCATGTATGCGAGACCATGTGTGTTTGTATGGGATAATAATAGTATTGGGGTAATAAAACTCATATTTTGATGTGTTTCATGATCGTGTGTTGAAAGACTTGTATTCCTAACTTATCTTGGTATAAATGTTAATGGTATAGGTACTTATGACGCTTGTGCATATACAGACACAGACACACACGCTATATATATATATATATATATATATATATATATATATTATATATATATATATATATAGAACAGAGTCATGCACATAACATGAAGGCTTCCCCCAACGACCATTGTTTATGATTCGGAGGAACGACCACAAGACAACAATAAATTTAAATTGAAGAACAAAAACTAATGGAAAACCTCAACAAGAAAACGCTAATCGCGTGCTAGTGTTTTCAAACTCTTCTCTCTCTCTCTCTCTCTCTCTCTCTCTCTCTCTCTCTCTCTCTCTCTCTCTCTCTCATACTCGGACAGTCACGTCCCCAGTCCCTTCTCCACCGAGCAGGCCCCCCTTTTCTCTCTCTCTCTCTCCTCTCTCTCTCCCCCTCCGGTTTCTCCTCCAACACCACCCAGCCCCTTCCCCCTTCCCCTTCCCCAGCTCTGCCATGTCCAGACGGTCTCCTGACACGACAGCAGCACAGCCTGCCGGGTGATCCTCCACCTTCAGGTTCCTTGTGGGAGGAGGAGGAGTTTCGTGGAGGAGAATGGGACAGGGGTAGGGGCGGGGTGTTATTCCTGGCAGGATGAGGTGGAGGAAGAGTAGGCGAGGAGGAGGAGGAGGGGCAGGAGGAAGAGGAGGTTGACATGTTTGTTGGTACCAGAATAGGAGAAGTGATAGAGGGCGAGAACGGCGGAGGAAATAGGGATTTAGTGAGGTCTATGAAGGAGATGGTGTATGATTGTGAACATATAATCGTCTCCGAGGAATTTATATATATATATATATATATATATATATATATATATATATATATATATATATGTATGAAGAAAGATAGAAGGTATATTTTACTCGCCCAAAATAGCGTTGATACATCTTAAAACGTTTTCATGAGAATTATTTTAAAGGTTCAGTTACGAACTGTGGGTGATATATTGTTGGTCATCATCCATGTGATGTGATATGTGTGTGCGTGTGTCTGTGTATGTGTAATTGTGTTCTTACAAGCGTGCGTGAGTCTGTTGTATTATATGAGCTTCGATTGGTGAAATGCAGACTAATATTTTCGTGCTTTGCGTATAGCGCTTTCTCTCTCTCTCTCTCGATTATGCGGGTAGTATAGTGTAAGACCACCCTTCTAAATCTTCTCTCCTGCCATTATAACAATAATTTTCCGGAAAAAATAACAGTGTATATGCAGCGGTATTTGTGAATGGCTTATTTTTTTTAAAGCATTAGTTATTGGATAGAAAAATAGAATATATTCGAGACGAGATTGTATGCTTTCCAAGACTGGGCAATAATTATTTTTTAGTTTAAATTCTTTCGGGACCCTGTGTGGATTAGCACAACTCTCAAATGCCCCTAGAGAGTATGTACCAGTTGCGATGGTCATTCTTTTGTGGTCACCCTTCTAAGTACCTTTAAGGCCCAAGTTTATGTCACCACCTACCCGCCGCTTTGGTTTTTAACCTTCCTGTGACCCATCGCCTCTGTCATGTAACTCCCGATGTAGTAGGACTTGATGACCAATACAAGAGCCTCGTTTCCTCAGAAATGATCTCTGGGAGAAGGGGATTAGTTTTTTATTCTTATGGTGGATTGTGGTACCTTCATTTACCCTTCTATTATTGCTAATTCCCTTTCTTCACTTCTTCATGAATGTTTTCTTACATCTTTGTTTCATATCTACAATTTTTTTAATGATTGTGTTATGCATTATTTGAGATTCTGGTATAACATATATTTATTACATTTTTAGCAAATCATACCACTCTTACCCTTTTGTTATATTGTTTAGCAAATCATGCCACTTTTACCCGCGTCTGTACATGTTAAAGAGAAGAAGTTGAATCTATTGAAAGTTTGTAATTAAGAAGCGTAATCTAGGCTTGCAGTTATCTCTCTCTCTCTCTCTCTCTCTCTCTCTCTCTCTCTCTCTCTCTCTCTCTCACTTATTGCTTATTGTATATGTTAACCCTTAAAGACATTAGGTCTAGTCTAGATAGCATTGCTTGCACTAGAAAATAATGAGGTTTTTCTTCAGAGGATTTTAGTCATGTATGCCAGAAAGCATATGTGAATGATGCCATTGAGTAAATGATGTATGTCATGTGACGTTAGCATAGACTGCCATTTCCAGCTGATGACAAGCCTTTTTCTCTCTCTTTTTTTTCTTATAAGAGGCAAGTTTCCATGAATCAAAGAGCAGAAGAAAAAGAGAGCTCCATAATCGGGTAGCGGAAAGATGGACAGTATACCTTTTTAAGCCTGTATTATCTTTTAAAGAGCTTTTTGCGGATTGCCATGGATCTTATCTTACTTTTTCTTTCATTATTTCTCAAATTCTATCATGTTGGTTTTGTTATTGCCAGAACTTGTTTAATCATCCGCATTAGAATAATCAGAGTTGAGGTCGGAGGAAGTCTCCATTTAATCGGCATTTAGTGAATTTCATAAATGTGAACTCTTAAATATTATCGGAAGTTTTGGTGGAATTATAATAATAATATTCATAATAATTCATAAATCTTCTTTCAATTAGAAGAGTGCTGTATTATTTACTCGTGTATTAGGTTATGAGTTAGTGCTAATAAGCGTTGGATAATAAATGCTTGAATTTGGAGTCATTACTAGAAATTTAATTTTATGAAATAATTGATTGATAATAGCGATATATGTTGGCGTGTTGAGTGTATAAATACAGTATACACATACGTACACGCGCAGATATATATATATATATATATATATATGCATGCACAAACATACATACATACATACATATACTCATATGCACACATACCCTCTGCGCGAGTAGTTTTGTATTTGCGTTCTTGTAGAGCCATTCACTTGCTTAGATGCTTTCACTCATGTACCAGCGACCTTTAATATTTTGTTTCAGAGTAATGATTATTTTTCAGTAATTGTAATGAAAGTAATTCTAAATACAGACATTTCAAAGCCAGAGTTTTTTGCAATGTTAATTGGTCGAATTTATTCTTATTTGTCTAATACAGTCCTTAATTCAATGGATAATTATGGTTATAAAATAGAAATATATATATATATATATGTGTACATAAATATAATGTCTGTATACATATAATGTAGGTTAATAGGTATAATATCATTTTGTAATGTAGTTATGTTAATTTAAGAGTTGATCGTTTCACAGTACTGACAGTATTTAAAGATTCCCGATTCAGGCCTCGACTGCACGCAAGTGATATCGAGATTGTTCAAGTTTTTTTTTTTTTTTTTTTTTTTTTTTTTTTTTTTTTTTGCGTTGCGTTGGCGAAGCCGAAGACCGAGCCAGAGGAAACGGAGACGCCGGCCGCACCCCTTGAGCCGCAGTGAGGAGCGTGCTGCCGGATGTACGAAGATCTCCGGGTTTCCCCTACACGTTCCATCCTGGCCATGAATATTTATAATTGAATAACCGGAGCAATGAATTGGCGCCAGAATCGGGATCACAGAGTACGTCTTGTACTTAGACTTGTTCGCGTCGAACTTAGTGCAGAGGTAGTTCTGACGTAGAATGACGGTTGGTACGTACGTATCTGGAAAGGCGGAGGACCAGAAAGTGGTATCTGATAACTGTTTTAGATAGGTATGTTTGTGCGTGTGCCGGTTAAGGGCAACAGACCTATGCTCTATCCAATTCTACGTAAGCATGACTCGTCAGTATTCATAAAGGAAGTGATTAGCAATTAAATAACATGTACGATCTACCTCTACTTTATAATATATATATATATATATATATATATATATATATATATATATATATATATATATATATATATATAAATATGTATGTATGTATGTATAAAACGAAATACACACATAAACACACACACACTTATACATAATAGTGTATTTGTAAAAATTTATTTTTAGAATTAGAGGAAACTGCTGTTGGAGAAGGAAGAGAAGAATTCTGTTGCTACATTCGCGAAGAATAGGAGAGAGAGAGAGAGAGAGAGAGGAGAGATCGAGACGAGAGAGAGAGAGAGAGAGAGAGAGAGAGAGAGAGCCATATGCGCACACAATGCCGTGCTGCGATTCGTCCTTTAGGCAGCAGCTGCTGCGAAATTAATGTTATACCTCCATCGAAATATATATATATATATATATATATATATATATATATATATATATATATATATATATATGTCTGTGTGTGTGCGCGCGCGCGGACGTGTCTATTTACATATCTGCAATATATATTATAATAATATAATATATTATATATATATATATATATATATAAACGAAATTAGAATATCCTTTTTCTCTATGAGACTGAGCAATACGAGGAATTGGAAGGACCTGATGATTACAGATAAAGTTACTTTTCTACCATATCGTAATAACTTTAAAGATGTTCTCATTTTCCTTAATGACTCTGGAGTTATTGTAGCGTTTAAGAGAAATAGTCTACTTAAATCCCATGTAAGCCATGTCCCAACTTTTATATTGACAAAGAAAGGTAATTACTGAAAAAAAGAATGAAACAGCATAAAAAAACTTAGATTGTCTTACGGATATCAGAAACATATTCGCTTTTATTTATTAAAACAATACAATCATGGCATCAGATACTCACGAGAAAGAAAGATACTAGATTATAGTTTTATCAAAGGTAGTTTTTAAGAATATAAATATCAGCAAAGGAATGTATAAACTCGATTTATTTATTCATGAAAAATATGTTGAAAGCATCGATCTTCGGGCATGTAAATTGACCTTAGCCGACAGTTATTGCATGAGCCCACCTGTGTAGATAAGAATGATTGTAAATGGAGCTCTGACCTCAGACGCGAATATGTTCACTGGCACTCTCTCTGGTTTTTCCCCCTAAAATCTTGAATTCGGAAAGTCACTTTTAGGAGCTCATGAAATTTGGGCAGATTTTATATCCTGTGGGCTTTTTTGAGCTGATTGGAAATACCTGCACCCAATATAAATCAAGTCTCTATCTGTGCGACATATTTGAGTTGCAGACGGATAGTTTTGTGAGCTAGCCCTGTCACACTTAGCTTCTATGATGTCGGGTGCAGATTTTTACCTTCAGCTTAAAAAAATTAAGAATCAGTACATATCCTGACTTAAAAAAAAGTGGTGGTTTTTCCTAACTGTTTCTATGTTATTGTGGCTTCTCTGCATGATTGCATGAGTCCAACAACAATATCAGTTATCTCTGAGGTTCTGTAGCTAGTGGGTTTGCGAGTGAAGCCTGCTGACTGTAGTACTCATCTGCTATTTTGACTGTAGTGTTTACTAGCTATTGTGACACTGTTGTATTGAACAACTGTGTTAATCACCTCTAGGGAGGAATTCAGGATGACTGTAGGATGCCATTGTTTCTTGATCTGATTGTATTGTCTTATTTCCTGCCTTGCTGACTGCGGATTCCACTGTTATTCTGACTGACTAGAAATCAGCAACTATCCTGAATGACATGAGCTGAGCAGCTCTACCGATTATTCAACAGGAGCGTTGACTGGCTATTGGCTTCAACAATTACATTTACCATAATAGAATCACAATACCCGTACATTTGATGTCTATGTGCTTCCCGTACAACGCTCCTGATTGGGTGTTAATAAGCCAATCACATGGCTGGAAACTCAGTTTCTCTTGAGAATTCACATAGGCAGGATGTATAGTCTACCTTTCCAGAGGGATACTTTTGAAAGACCTATCCCTCAGGAGAGGTGGAACATACATCCTGCCAATGTGAACTCTCAAGAGAGACTGAGATTTTCCAGCCGTGTGATTGGCTTATCAACAGCCAATCAGGAGCTTCGTAAGGGACGGGCCTAGACTGGTTTCAGGATCAAATAGTTATCTTGACCTGGCGAATGGTAGGGTTCATCATCTTCCTTACTGATTGTATGATTCCATAGCTTTTATACTGATTGCATGATTCAGTAACTAAGACGACTGCTTTAGGGCTCCCCAATTATGCTAAATAACGAAGGTGTTCAACTACACGGCTGACGGGCTGTAAGGCTCAATAACTAACATGACTTGTTGAAGGCTTCAACTTAATTGCAGATTTCAGTAACCAAGACGAATATCTGTAGCGTTCAGCAACTATGGTATAGGCCGACGAGGTTGAACAGTTAAGCTGATTAACGGCTGAATGTAAGAGTTAAGATAAGTGGTTGTAGGTTTCAACAGCTGAATTGGTGGATTTAAGGGCATGTATTCTTGTTGTTTATCTGAGGGTAGAACCCTGTATCCAATCAGCTGGTGTATTCAACTCTGGGTTTTATTGTGAAAGAATAGTCCCAGTCTCCCGACTGCGAGAGCACGTACGATGATTAACAGCGGAAATCAAGGAA
>NC_061105.1:37340071-37355071 GCF_015104395.2 Macrobrachium nipponense
TATTTTATTCATTTCATTGGCCAGGTTAAGACTAATGTTGTTGTTATTTAAAGTTTCTTCATGTATATTTATCGTGAAAAGTTACTCACGAAATCTTGACAAAAACTTTTCTCTGATCGCCGCTTAAAAAAACATCCCATTTGCGAATACAATGAACAGAAGTAGGTTATATAGAGCTGCTGACCCGTTTGACGTCAGGTCATTTGGAATTCTGGTGAAAAGAGGTCACGAAGTCGAAAGGAATTAAGATTAAAAGACTGGATTCGGCGTAGAAATGCCCCCGATCTTTTCGGTTGCGATGGGTGCTGGAGGGGAAAGGGCTATAGACTTCATTCAGTTAGATTTAAGGGGGAGTCTTAAGAAGGGAGTTAATATCTCTGTCTCTGACACACACAGAATACGTAAGAGATGCTTGTGATCATGTGACGTTTTTTGATTGTTATATCATGGCGTCATGATGTGACGTCAGAGATTTCTGAAGAGAGAGAGAGAGAGAGAGAGAGAGAGAGAGAGAGAGAGAGAGAGAGAGAGAGAGAGAGAGAATATGAGGCTGTGTTTGGGGATGAAATGTCGGGGAAGAGGCAAGAAGGAAAAGATGAATTGTTGGCGAGAGTGGAGGAGAAGTTTTCAAATTTCGAGTTGAGTGAGATCCTCCTCCTCCTCCTCCTCCTCCTCCTCCTCCTACCTCCTCCTCCCTCTTCTTTCTTATTATTCTTCTTCTTCTTCTCTTCTTCTTATTCCTTTCCTTCCTTTCTTCTTCTTATTTTCTTTCTTCTTCTTCTTCTTCTTCTTCTTCTTCTTCTTCTTCTTCAGCCTTATTGTGATTCGTGTTCTCTCACTTCCTACCTCTAAAGGGTGTTATGTTTCTATAGAACTTTCCACTGCTACTACAACTACTATTATTATTGCCGTTGTTGTTATTGTATAAAAGTAATTGTATTGGAAATTGAAGGGAAACCCCTTGATTAATCGTTGTTAATTTTTGATAAAAGAAATAAAAGAAAATGGAGAAAGAGAAAACAGTTTGTCGAAAAAAGTTGATAAGGAGAGTCATTGTCGAAAAAGATAAAAGACTGTTTTATTCTAGGGCCACAAGAGTAACGTGGAGTGCAGCTAAAAAAATGGATGAACTGCAACTGCACCTCTGTTTTTATTGTTACATAGAAGTGAGGGGAAACCGGAGTTGGAAAAGAGTACCGAAGCTGAGTTTTCGCCGGAAGTTTTGAAACTGTCGGCAAAACGTTGATTTTGGTTGACTGGTTTCCTTAGTGAAAACAAAAATGTGATAGTAAAGATAATAATAATGATATTGTCTAAAAGGGCAGCCAAGGCTAAGTGGTGCAGCACACGGCTCGCGTTGTCACGTCTGGAGGATCATCCCCCCATGTGTACCTGCCACAAGTTCATCCAGTTGCAGTCAGGTACCGGCGTATGGTGGAAATCAGGAAGGCCCCAACCCCTGACTCCACCCTTATGCGTTCCTGTGCCGAACATTTCTCCTTCTTGTACATTCAAGGAACCTTTTCACTTTTGTGTTTTGACCCTTCGTGACAAGGTTGTTCTGCAGCTGTTTTTGTCCTGCCGGCAAGCTATGGAATTTTGACCGCGCCTCTGTTTTCCCTTCCTAATATATGTTGATTATTGTAGATTATAATCGATTTTTCCTTTCGTGCGCCTTTTCTTCTCATTTTTAACTTTTCATAAATTCGTCGTTCTATTTTTTCATTTAAATTTTTTCGATTATTATTATTATTATTATTATTATTATTATTATTATTATTATTATTATTATTATTATTATTATTATTATTATTATTATTAAATAATAATGGTTATATACATAGTAAGTTACCCCCCCTATTTACTTTACCCACTTCTTTTATGCGGACTTGCAACAGACCATGAGCTGTGAATGTGACAGAAAGAAACCTCTCTGTATGTAATGTGACTGTTATTGTCTACGTTTTACAGCTCTCTCTCTCTCTCTCTCTCTCTCTCTCTCTCTCTCTCTCTCTCTCTCTCTCTCTCTCTCTCTCCAGCAAGTTCTTCAGAAGTCAAAAGTCATTACGATGTCAGGCGGAGCCTTTTTTATCTGTTTGCACATCTCTCAACGACCATCCGCTCTCAGATTGTCTTGTGCTTATAAAACCTCCTTTTGAAGCAGCTCCGTCTCTCCGTCATTATGGAAAGAACGTCTCCTTTACCTCGCTCCCTCTGCTCGCCCTACTCTTTCTCTTTCCCCCCAACTCCCTCCCTTTCCTAATGCTCTTTCCTTCATTTCCTTCCGCTTGCACACGTTTCCTGCCTCCTTTTCCACAAATCATTCCCTCTCCTTGCTCTTATCCCACAGAATGTGTGCGGAATTCGGGAACTCGAGAGACAACCGATTTACTCAGTTCTTCCTTCCCTGTACATCGAAGATTGGGAATGCTCCTTGCACTGCTTCGTTCTTTCTGTATCATTTAAGCTGCTTCCTCTGAAGGTGTGCTTTTATCTACGGTTCTGGCATCACTAAGATGAAATATATAGAACTTGCTCTTGTTTTTGGTAGGCCTTCGTATGTTTTCGGCTAAGCATGCCTCTCTCTCTCTCTCTCTCTCTCTCTCTCTCTCTCTCTCTCTCTCTCTCTCTCTCTCTCTCTCTCTCTCTCAAATAAGAATAAAGCTCCTAAGTGTCCTGAATATGCACATGGGGTATACAAGCAGTAGAAGTCAGCCCTACGCTGTGTCTTAGTGATGTTGTTGATGGGCATTAATCCCTTTTTGCTTAATATTTGCTGCGTCATCTTTTAGTAATTCATGACATTTCTAATTTCCTCCCAGCCCCCGGTTTTATATAGCAGTATTTACAATTCTGTCGGAAGTTAAGATTGTTAGAAGTTTGCTGCTCTGAAAGACTTATGCTCTAAGGAAGTAGTGCCGTAAAAGTCATTTTATATAATCAGGCAGGTGTTCATTTGATAAATAATGTATCAAGCTTACGTTCGTATTGAATTTAAGTGACGTTCGTGATAAAACAGCTATAGATGCTTCCAGTAGTTCTAGATATTAAGTAGAGAGACCTGTCCCTGTAATTAATTGGTTGTGATCCCTGCAACCCATTTGCTTTCATAAATGGCAGACCATGAATAATGAATCTAATTCAAGATAGAGTAAGCAAACTGAAAATGACATATTTCACCCATTTAAAAAGAACACCTCATTTAGGTAGGTTTTCTATTCGGATCGGGGCAAAGTCGTTTGACCCCTGAATATTTGATGAGCACTTCTCGTGACCCCGTCACCGAATCCTGAAGCAATTCAACACTTGACAGGCGGGGCGTTGTACAGGTCTCCCAATGTCATCCGGAAGCAAATTAAAATGTTGGCCAGACCTTTTGTGTATGTGATTGAGACACGTTAACGAGTCAAATTTATTAGTTATCAGTTCTGTAAGTTATGAAGTTGTACTTTCTAAGATAAGATTGTTTTCCCTTTATTTGTGAGAGGAAATCTTTCGGGGCCGCCCAGTGAACATTGAGAACTTTCGTTGCTCACAACATCCTGCCATAAGAGTAAGACCTTGGAAATTCTCTTATATATGTGTGTGCGTTTGTGCATGCGTATATGTATATTCCTCTATATTCCTTTTCGCCTTTTAGAAGGATAGAGCCTTTCGTTTCTCGGCAATTCTTACTTCTTCTTGACTTCCAGCTGACGTTTGGTCGACTGGTGGTCTACTGGTCGGAAATCGACCAACAGACTTTGCAGATGTGGGCCCAACGCAGTTTCACGCAGTTCAGAGAAAAACATAACATATCACTGCCGCGTTTAGCGTTTATTAAATCCCTACATTATATCTCTCTTAGTTCTCTGTGTTTTCCTGTTTGTCTATCAAAATCTATTGATTGTTCATGGATGTAGCTATGTATTTATGTATGAGTATATATATATATATATATATAATATATATATATATAATATATATGTGTGTGTGTGTGTGTGTGTGTGTGTGTGACATATGTATGTGTATATATGCATACACACATACATACACATATGTATATACATATACGTGTATAACACACACACACACCACACACACACACACATATATATATATATATATATATATATATATATATATAATATATATATATATATATATATATATATAGAATGTCTGCATCGGCATAACCGGAAATGTCCCTTTAAATAAACAGCAACACAAACAGCATCGACAGACAGAGATCCATCAGCTCCCCCCTTTCATTCGATCATATTTGAGATGGCTATTCGCTCGGGGGTCGAAGAATAATGTTTGTGAAACCGATTTTTGTGAATGAAGCACAATGGTGCGTTCACTTTTTTTTTTTTTTTTTTTTTTTTTTACTCATCGCTTCGACGTCTAATTTATTTCGGACAAACAATGATGCCTTTAGTTATTTGAAAGTTGATTTTTCTCGCTTCTGTTTTTTGTGGCTGGGGTTTAGGTAATCAATAGATGGTATTTCGATTTGTCGACATAAGCGTTCTTTTCAGCTTCGTTTCTTTTCGTTTTTTGTTGAGGTTGTTGTCATGTTTTTGTTGTGCACGTCATTACTTGATAGTAGAGTTCGGGTTTGCTAAAAATGAATGGAATGCATTTGATATTTGTGCATTTTCTTTATGGAATTACTTGATGATTGTTAGAAAGTCTGCTTTTTTAGAATGTCTGCTTTTTCAATGGGATTGAATGCAATTAGTAACATGTGCCTCGGGAAACGGTAAGTTTACACAGAGTAGAATGGTCATGTATAAAGAAAAATAATGAAGAGTATATACGACAATAGGAAAAACAAATAGATATCAATTCATAAAATCAGCAAAGAAATCAATCTCTACCTTGATACAGTGATCATGACACTAGGCGAAGTATCCAGTTATTTTGCCGGGATTTTCCGATCGTTTTTCTGGAACTTTTCAACAGATAATTTTAACAATTCCAGTGAGTTTGTACTAGAATGAAAAATGAAAAAGAATGAAATTAAAGAAATGGCAGAATAGGTGCGGTACTCATTTTCCGCCGTCCCGGTTTGTTCCAGCAAGCAAAGGTTCTTCGAGGAAACCCTAAACAACCTTTCAAGAAGCAGGTAACGTACTAGTGTGAAAAGAAGAAACCAATACATTCTGCTCACTGATATGTTGAATGTGTGTAGACTGTCCCCCCTCCCCCTGGGGGACTTGATGTGGTTGGTTGTTACGTAAGGTTCAGCAAATCAGAGACGACGCTATATTATGGGACGGAGCTCACTTCACGATATGACGTCATGTCATTGGAGCTTTGAATCATTTGACTTAGGTTTCTAGAATTTGAAATGGATTCCCATAATTCGATGAAAATCTTAGGTATTGTGCGCTCGAAGCTTATTGAGGCTGTCATTTCTTTACTGGCTTATGAGTTGATTTATCCTTTGGTTACCAAGGCAATCGATTGGCAATTGGTTAAATCAAGCAGGTAGATATCTAGTTACTGAGCCCTTTTGAAAGTTAATGAACTTACTGTTTTGCAAGCTAGTTACTGCGTTCCTGGTTTGCGAGTTGATTAGCTTCTCAGGGAAACTCAGTAGTTAGTTAAGTCTGTTTAACTTTAGTTCATTTTTAGTGCTTCTTTTTGTGCCGATCTGATTATCTCCTGAAGTGAGCAATCTCTCTCTCTCTCTCTCTCTCTCTCTCTCTCTCTCTCTCTCTCTCTCTCTCTCTCTCTCGTGGCTTTTCTTGTCATTTTCTTTCCAAAGGTGAGTGCTGGGTCACTCTCTCTTTCGTGTTCACTGTCCTTATGAATCTGATCCGAATTCCGCCGCAAGAGGCAGTTCCTTCCCCATCCGGGCAAATGATCAGTGGCTGTGACATTAGCCCGTTTTGTGTGACATTCATAGGCGATCTTCTGTGACACTCGTAGCGCACTTCAGTTAACGAGTTCGACTCGAGTATTTCTCTTTTTCAATATTCACGCCCTCAATAGAAATGTCACTGTCATTGTTTTTCGATACTGCCGGCAGATGGCTCTGTGAGGATCACACACGGTGGACAGAGGTTGCCAATGGGTCAATTACTTTGTTGAATAAAAGGTTCGGCGTTTTTAAAATAAACAAACCGATATTTGGAGCTTCTGTGTGTATGTATGTATGCATCCATGCACTCACGTGTGTGTTTGGGAATTGTGTATATATGGATATTTATGTGTTAGAGGTGCTTTTACGGTTGCGCTGTCTGCGTATGCATAACAGCTATGGCTAGTTCTCAATTTACTCCTGTGGAGTCAATTATTTGTCCATGAGACACGTATACATTATGCATACATTTCTACATATTCGATCACCCAAAGCATGCATGCATGCATACCTAACAGTTCATGAGACGTCTGGCTTATATACTGTCCCTTTGTTTTTTGAACTATTTTACATGATTCTAATAATGACATTTATAATACAAAAATTAATGATGTTTCTCTTAGTTTATGCTTAGTTCATTTTTGTATTCAGCGCCTTACGTCATATTTTCAAGTTGTTTGAAAGTTTATTGATGGATTGCTGAAGGCAAATTTTGCTGGCAATATACATTCTGATCTGACTTGTCGTAGATGTCTTGTCATTCCTCCAGATATTTCCGAGGCTTTTGATTGGCTCTGCCTCACGTCACTTTTGTTAAAATTCTCCCCTAAGCCTTTATTACTTCCTACCATCCAATTTATACTTTCTTTTCTGATTGCACCATTTTTGTTGTGTTTTATGGTATTGCTTCTCTTTCGATAGTTGCGATCCTGATTGGTTCTGCCACGAAGGACTTTTGGTGAGAATTCCTTTGTGGCTAAATCAGTTCTGTGAAATGTGCACTTTCGTTCTCTCTCTGTGGTTGCTCTGTATCTACTTCTTTCCCAGTAAGTATAGGAATGAAATATACATCATAATCATAGATCTACTCGCAGTTGCCATATTTTTCTTGTAAAAATATATTGAAACTCGAGAGTAAGTCATTCATAATCAATTCGTCTTATCTCGTAAAGACAAGATCTCTTTATCGTCTTCTGTACTTCTCTGCCGTTCTGCCTTCAGTTCGGAAGCCATATTTTCATCGTAATGAAGTACGAGGATGTATAGATATGTTATTCACCTTTTGTTTTTACATAATCGAACAACATTCGGTTAGTTATTTTCGTAATTCCAATATCTCTCTCTTTCTCTCTCTTTCTTCGTATTACTTTGTGTATATATATGTATATATATACACATAGATTCATACATACACACACACACACACACACACACACACACATATATATATATAATATATATATATATATATATATATATATATATATATATATTATATATATATATATATATATATATATATATATATATATATATACTATTTCAACATTAACCTATTTTCTCTGATTTGCGCGACCCCACAGATAACAGGAAAAGAGACACAAAGACAGTTGTTACTTCTGCATTAATGCCTAACCTGCTTAATAGCAAATGAAGCTCTTGCACCAGAAACTCGCACACTATTCGCTGCTTCATAAACCTACACAGGAGGAGGAGGCTTCCAAGCAGAGCATTAAACCCACCTACAAAGAGTGAACCATTCATTTCTGAATCGCATGCTCTCTCCTGCCGCCTGGATGTTAATTAAGGTTCCTTTCTCCCAATATTTCTCACCGATATTCCGCATTTTCTAGATCATCTTTTACCCAGCACTGTAGAATTATACACATTTAACAACCTGTCGTCACCCGTTCTTTTTATTTGAAAGAATCATTTCAAAACCCCAACACTTAGCTTTTTGCCGAATCATAATATGCCCACGTTCCTCACTTTTTCATGAATATTCTTTATTTTCCAAAAACTGTGCAAATAGTTTTATCTCAATACCTTCAACTTATTTTTATTCCTACACATTCAACACCCACACTTCCCTTGCGTGAAGGAGTGGGTGTTTAATAATCCCGTCATACATGACTATTTTGGCTTTCCTAACACTTCATGGTCTTTCCCAATGTTTTGCACAAAGCCAGCTTCCGTCCCTGCTTCACTTTATCTGCCACTTTCCGTTTTTCTCGTCCCATCGCCATCCTTTTATATTTGCTCTGGGATGGCTGTAGCAGCAGACCATTTTAATTCCTCCATCTTTCGTATGAACTTCATTACTCCATCTTTCTGGTATCTGTTTATACACTTAGCCTTACTCATTCTCACGACCCAGTATTTGTACATTTGTACGTAATTTTGTACTTGTTTAATATCCGTTCTCCAACGTGGCACATCACCCCATACATCATAACATTCAGTAGCCATGTCTGCATACCATACACTTTTCTGATGCACACTTTCACACCAAACCAAGCAGTTTCCCAACTGCTTATTCCGACACGTTGTTGCTATTCTGTTTGAATTTTCTGATTTCAATCTTTTCGATCGTATACTACCATTTCACATTTGTCACACAAGGGGCAAACCATCTATGTATATGTGGGGAAATTTCACAATGATATAGGATGTCTTGGAAATAGATAATATTTATCACAAAATCCACGTAAGAAGGTAGGTGAAAACCGGGACTTTCAACAAGTACTTTCGTAGTTTATTCAACATTTTCAAGTTTTACACTTAACAAGCCGTCCAGATTAATAAGCTGTAACCCTGCCCCCTTTCTGTTTTTTGTATATAAAGGTCTATTAAAATGTATTGCATTCAGTGTGAACTTGAAATTGTAGAATTAACTACGAAAGTACTGATTTAAAGTCCCGGTTTTCACTCACCTTCTTACGTGGATTTTGTCATATTCTCAAGCACGTGTTCCTTCGTGCTACATTGGATATATATATATATATATATATATATATATATATATATATATATATATATATATATATAAAGCAGGCTTCCGCTAACCACTGTATGCTCTGATAAAACAACACTCTACGAAAAGTGACTGTTTCAACACACACACACACACACACACACACACATCACACACACACACACACACACACATATATATATACATACATATATATATATATATATATATATATATATATATATATTATATGGATTTTCCTCCATCAAACATACGTACGCTTACACATACACAATTATATATATGCATTTTAGACATTATATATATAATATAATTATTTGGGGAATTTTCCCTACATACAGAGATATACACACGGACCCCATGCAGTTTTAAGGTTACATACATTTTCTCATTTGTTGGCGTAGTCAGCCATGATTAGATCGATAATAATTCGTTGGTAGGTGAGAGTGGCAGGAGTAGTTTTATCTCTCTCTTTCTCTCTATTTTTAAATGTGTAGGTATAAATCTCTCTCTCTCTCTCTCTCTCTCTCTCTCTCTCTCTTTCCCTCATCCTCTGTTTGGCCTTTTAGGACCCCCTTGACCCCCCCCCCACACACACCCTCGTCTTTCCCACACCCCCCTTCCTCTCCCCGTGGGGTGCCTGTTGTCCGTCTCCTAGGAAACGGGCACTTCCCTTATCTCGGATTTTGTCTCCGTCAATCGGTTGCATTGTTACTCTTCCCTCTTCTCCATCTGTTCTCTTTGACTCTTGTTTCTCTTCTATTTTCGTTTAATGGGGTTTTCTGCTTTTCTTGACATACTGTAAGTGCTATCTTTCATGCCATAATTGAATGGGTTTAGGTTTGTTTTGTGGCTGTAGCTGACTTACCAGCAGGTCACTGGGTTGTCATTTGGTTTTGGTTTACTCATTTCCTTTCGTTAAGGAGGTTTACTTTCATTCTACTGCTCCGTTTTCTCTCAGTCGTGAGTTCGTTTTTTTTATCCGTAGTGCCATCGTCACAGCTGAAATATGTCCTTGTTTTCTGTGAGGATGTTTTTTTTACGTGAAGTTATTTTCCCGGGTTCTCTTATTTTCGTGATTTTGGTTGCTTCTATTTTCAAAATCTATTTAGACTTGTTTTTCTTGTAAGGCATTTGCTTCTATTTTGTTTCAAGATAGCCTCACTCATTTCCATTTTGGAGTAGTAATTTTTTATTGTAAGGCATATACCTGGCTTTTCTTTTTTCTTCTACTTCTACATTTTCTCTAAGTCTTGTTTCTTCATCTTCTCTTTTTCTTTTCGAACATTATTTGCTTTTTGTCCTGAGGTGAAGAAAGTCTCCATCTTGACTTGAGACGCCCCTTGTTTTCTGGGAGATAATTTTGTTGCCTTTTTTCTGATGGCATCGTTCTTTAGTTACCTCCTTTGGCATTCTTGCCTTCCGTGATTCTTTCTGCTCTTGGCTTTGATGGTATTCCTTATCTTGTAATTTCTTACATGACTTTCTCTCCGTTTTCTTGGATAGTGTTATTACCCAATTTCTTATTCTGTACTATTCTTCCATTTCATTGTCTTTCGTGGTACGCACATCCATTTTCCCATGGCCGTATGTTCGCGTTCTCCTAAGGCAGACTTCCCATTTTTTATGTCGTTCTATTCCATTTTCTTTGATTGCCCATTTTCTTTGATTGCACCAACCTTGCTTGGTCCTCCATTATCTTTCAAAGCCCTGCGTTGTATTCTATTTTTGTGGAATTGTGTTTTGTTTTCTGGAACGGCAGTCAGCTGTTTCGTTTTTTATGACACCCTTGTATAGACTTTTCTTGCCCTTTCTTTCATGGCATTTCTATCATTTTTTTTTGTATTTCAGTTTTCTTTGACTACATTATTGTCCAATTCATTTCATAGCATTCATAGTCATTTCTTTCGCTTCTCTTTCATTTTCGTTCATGGTACTTCCGTTTTCTTTTGTGTTATTATCCTCCACTTAATTTCATGGCACTTTCTTATTTTTTCTCATGGATTTTCTTCCTTCTCTCTCTCTCTCTCTCTCTCTCTCTCTCTCTCTCTCTCTCTCTCTCTCTCTCTTTTCTGTTTTATTCATTGCATTCACTTCCGCTTTCTAACATGGCATTTTCTTCCTTTCACTTTCGGCGTATTTCATCCGATTTCTTCATCGCTTTCTCTTTCACTTTCTTTCATGGCATTCTGTTCCCGTTTTCCCTTATGACGTTCCGAACCCCCTCCCCCCCTGGCGCATTCAAAGGCCAGTTCAAAGTTATGTGTATATCTTGGGGAAGTTGGACCACAACGGCTGACCAAGTTTAATTAATATCTTGGCTGGGCGTGACGTAATCTTACAGGAAAGTAGTTTTGATTTTGGACATATAACGATTGGGAGAGAGAGAGAGAGAGAGAGAGAGAGAGAGAGAGAGAGAGAGAGATGGGTATTTGGGTTCATGACTGTAGATCATTGTATGATATGATAAGAAAAGTTTCTCTCTCTCTCTCTCTCTCTCTCTCACAACACACCCATTAGGGTTCTTCTTAGGTTGTTTATTGATGGCGTAAGGAAAGCAGCGGCAAGTGGTTTAAAGTTTCATACAGGTTTTGAAAACATCATCAACTTGAGTGGTTTGCCGTCTAGTTGGTCCAATCATTCGTCTATCAATCTTCAGACAATCAGTTCTTGAGTGAACTTCATTTCCTGGTGCATCAAGACTGATTACAGGTTGCCCATCAATGATTTTATGTTCCATAATCTAGGTATTGTGCCCATAGGCTGTATTTGTAACATTCTTTCAATAATCCCTTCTTTTTAAAGATAATCCTTGTCCAGTTATTGTCTCAGTTGTATTGCAGTTATTACATTTCACTCGTACCATTTTAAACATTTTCTATATAAATAGAAAGAATACCTATTAACTTAGTCATTCAGATTTTACGTCACTATCGTAGTTCTTGTTCTCAGTCAGTTTATTCAGGAACTTGCTTTTCCACTTACTTATGAAATGATTGTCGCCGTAGTCGAATTTTCAGTCATTTTTTATTTTTACATTTTTTATCGATTTCATCAACTAAGTCTGTCATTCTTAGCCAACCTCTTTCTCTACCTATAGCAGCTTCTTTATTGCCTGAGAGCGTTCCCAGCTTGAATTAACATTATGTGATATTGGTTTGTTTTTAATTCTTCCAGTGCTTCAGTAGTCTTAGCAAGATCATGAATGTGCTACCAGCCAAGGTTATGATTTGATGTTCTGAACGTAGAGTTTATTTGGTTTCTTCGAGGAGGTCATCACCAAAATTTCAGTTGGCTGGTTGGCGTTTTGAATGTAGCCTGTAGAATAAAACTCAAGTTCCTTTTTTGCTACTTTGAGCGCTTCCAAAATTCTGCTCGGGTATCTCTGGTCCTAGTCCTGTAGCATTTTTAGCTCCTAATATTGTTTCATATAGGTAATCCCAGCCTTTTTTTGTATTCTACAGTTCCTCAGTACACACAATGCAACTTTTTTTTTTCTTGAGTATTATCCCTAATGCTTTTGTTTTTCTTAAAACTTATAATTTTTGTTTTTATTGTGCTTTGCATCAGATCCTCCTCTTGAAAGATTATTTATAATTTCGAATTTAATTTACCTCGTGATTACATTACACCCAAGGCGAATTATTAATGATAATTGCATCTGCCCCGGCCACTATTCGTACCTATGCCTTTTTCTTTTGGTACAGAGGAAAAAAAGGGCCATTCGGCTGTATATATATATATATATATATATATATATATATATATAATATATATATATATGCATATATATATAATATGTATGTATGTATAGCGTATTTTAGTATATTTGGGAATATAAAATTTCACGCTCGTATGAACGTTAGCTAGTATAACTAGGTATAAACTAACCTATATATATTTTTTAATTGGCTATATATATTTTGTATTCATTTATGAAAATGAGCATGTTTATATAAATAAACTTTATACATTTAAGAGCGCAATTTTCAAACACATACATCTGCCTTCTCTCTTTCTCTTGTTTGGATTGGTGTTAAAGGGCAACGATTGCTACTATCACTGGGCGAAAGCCTTTGATTCTCTCTCTCTCTCTCTCTCTCTCTCTCTCTCGTCTCTCTCTCTCTCTCTCTCTCTCTCTAATTATTTCAATAGGGTTTTGGGAGTATCGTCAATCGCAGAATTCTTGTTGAACACAAGATCACAATGTAGCTTACAGTTGGGAAAAACTTGCAAGAGACACAGAGACAGAAAAACTCGCCTTTATAATGAGTATATACGTATATATATATATATATATATATATATATATATATATATATATATATATATATATATATATATATATATATTATATATAAAGCTGACTGTCGGACTATTTATGTATGTATATATGTATGTTCGCTATAGACGGCGAAACTACTGGACCGAATTGAACCAAAGTTTGTAGATTTTATAGACGATGGTTTTTACCCAGTTGCCATTTTGATCCGGAAGTCCGGCCATGCTAACTTTTTTATTATTATTCGTAGATAGAAAAAGCAGAAAGCATTTTTCTGCGATGAAAAATAACGGTGATGTTAGAGGGTTGTTCACCGGGTACCGTTTTCATCCGTAAATTTGGCCGGATATGTGGCAATGTTAACTTCTTTGAATATTAGTTGTGGAGAAAAAAAATATCATTATTCTGTTAGAACCTTTCACTAGGGTTCCAAATGTGCACTTACTTTTCTTCCACAACGAAAAATAACGAAGATATTACGGTTAAAAAATGCCGGCCTGCAGTTGCCCATATTTGTGTTAACTTCTGTTTGTGACGATGTGATTTAGTAGTCATGGTACTCACGCCTCGAAGAGAATGAATTGGTTCCTATGATAACCGAAGAGGCGTTCTATGAACCTGCTGAATAATCCGCTGCCTTTGGTTGCACGAAGTGATTGCTAAAGGCCATAGGGCCAGACACCGTCGCAAGCCAACCTCTACAATACACACATACGCACACACATATTTGTATGTGTTTGCCTCAACAGATCTTTCGCCATCACTCTTAAGATAGTCTCAAGCGAATGACGTACATGAGAAAAACATATTTGTAAAGAAAGAGCGTTTTTACCAGAAGTTCTCAAATTTAAAAAATGTTAAAACCTTTCAGTGCATAGAAAGGTCACTGAACTGGGATCAGTTCTTTGATGAAGAGCGGCTGTCTTCGATGAACTAAAGATAGGCTGAGGAAATGAACAATAATAACTGGTAATCCCAAGTTTCTCGTTTAAACCTCCATCGAACATCTGCGCAGAATTGGGTCAAGGGTGCAGAAACTTTAAGTTATTTCTATTCGTTAGGTCTCTTAAGACAACTTACAGAAGGTTTCTAGAGACATTGTTGCAGCTTGTTATTATACAAGCTGCAACAGTCAGATCTGTTCGAATTGTTTTGGCAAGTTCTAACTGGATATTTGTCGTGATTTATTCCGGCGTTAGATCCTTTCTCTTCTAACCAAAGTGGAATTTCATTATCAGTGATGTTGCTATGCTGAGCACTGTTTGTTATAAAATTGTTTTCTACGTGTGAAAGATTACGTTGACATTCAATATTTCCAGCACTGATTCAGTATCCTCAGAGACTGAAATTACAGAGACTATGAAATGAAACAAGTGATGTTGTTGATGCATTATGTCTTTTTATTAGAGAATGGTTTTGCAGCTTTATTGTAGTAGGTATTGAAAATATGAGCTGAATAACACATCTATGCCTATATTCCTAATGTTCTTATATTCGTTATCCAAGAATTTACGACGGGACACCACGGAATATTGACAGGAACCTTGAAGACGATGTAAAGATTTTTTTTTATTACTATGCCGTCTAGAAAGTAATATACATAAGATAGATTTTATTTTGCTCTTCCTTATATGTGTATATATTATATTTATATATATATATAATATATATATATATTATATATATTATATAATAAACATATTATATACATTGATACTTATACATCCATACATGCATACACTAAAATTTACATACATGTATAATAATATATATATATATATATATATATATATATATAGATATATATATATAGTATACGGAACACAACTATGAATCCTACCAAGTTGTGTATCATTTAGTTACGAGGGAGAG
>NC_061105.1:37362571-37377571 GCF_015104395.2 Macrobrachium nipponense
GTTTTCACGTCTGTGGACTTTTCATGGATTCGTATAAATTAATAAAAAACGGTGCCTTTTTTTACTTTGAACATAATGTATATCAGATATACATACTTAAACAAAACATTCACGAGCTTCAGTAATTTATGTGCATAAACACATATTTATAATATGAATTTATATATATATATATATATATATATATATATATATATATATATATATATATATATAACTAATATATATACATACATATATATACATATATATATATATATATTATATATATATATATATATATAATTATATAAATGTGTGTCAAGGAAGACGCTTGTCGTACGTTAAATGGGTTTTTCTCTTGAAGTACTCCCCTTATGGAAGAGGTCCATCTAAGGAAACATATTTAATCATATTAGCTCACACACTCACACACACACACACACACACACACACACACACACGCGTATATAAATTCAGATATAAAAAAAATTCTTGCAATAGCAGTATTTGCACAATGGACTTGGATATTAATGAGTCATTCACAAGGTCGTTCTGCTGCATGGCAGAAGGTGCCACCGTATTGTATCGATTGTGTAATTTCTGCCTTCGGGTCGGACGTCAGATAGGACGAGTCCTTCCTGTACGTAGGCTTCTCTGGTCTTGTGTTTTGGTGTCTTTCCTGTTGGATGGGTAGAGTAGTTCATGAATTTTATCCTGTGTTTTACTTACTTTAGTTTTGTTTTATAGCATACCCATTCTCCTAGTTTTAGTTTTCTGTAAAAAAAAAAAAAACCTATTTAGATGGCTATTTGTCTCTCCGTCCTCACTTGTTGTATCCGGCCTCAGTTCTTCAAAACCAGGGAGGTTTCAGGGCTGGAAATGCGTATGTTACTCATTCACCCTTCGATCATCAAGCATACCAAATTGCAGCCCTCTAGCCTCAGCAGTTTTATTTTTTTTCTAATTTAAGGATAAATTTAGCCATGATCTTGCGTCTAGCACCGCTATAAGTGCCAACATAGGCCACAACCGGGCCGTGGCTGAAAGTCTGTTGGGCCGCGGCTGAGGTTTTCATACTGCATTATACGTTGTACAAAAAGTTCGATTGCGCCGAAGCATTTCTAACTTGTTTTTACAGAATTCCTATTTCATGCCATTCAGAATGAAGGAGTTCAAAGTTACAGCCTCTTGGAAGATCAGGGAAGAGTCAGCATTTGGACGAAGCGACGATGAACGCTCTCCTCGTTGAGTATGAAGGCAGGCAGGCAAACAGGCTGACAGACGTATATCACGAACGGCGAAACTAAGAGCTTAAACGAAATTAAGTACATATCAAGCAGTGTAGTCAGACTTAATCTAACTTAGCATAATCTAACCCAACTTTTGTGACGGTTCACCTGTAAATTGGAATTATGATGTTATTGCTCATATGACTGGTAACTTCTGGATGTGGACATAACATAATCATTGGGAAACGTCAGTTCCCTAGTGCCACCTGATTTAGTGCAGTGACGATGTGGTAGAAAAATGCTCTTGCATTCTGCAAAATTCACTTAATGGAATCCTTTCCTTTTTTCGTAATTATACGTCAGTATAAAGTCAATGTTTAGTTGACTATAAATAACCGAAGTCGATATCATTGAAACTAATCATGGTGAGCTGAATAGGGAGACGTTTTTGCAACTCTATTTTCAACTTGATTTTCCTTTCAGGGATTGAATTTCTTTTATTTTGTCACCACGTTCATTAGCAGAAACTGTAGCAGACAGTGATTCAAGGATGACAGTTTTGAAACCTGTAGCTATATCTGTCATCTCGGCTTAAATAGGGAGTTAAAACAGACTATAGTTCCAGTGGGCGGAAGTCAGGAGGGTTTCAAGGGTCCAGTGGTGTTTTCATGATTAATTAATATCATTGTAATGTAGGACAGTATGAAGTTTCTCAGTTCTGGGGAAGCCCGAATGGATTTGCCAGTAGCGTTAACACCTGAGGAATTGTGATGGTTGATTTTAGTTTGAAATCTTGGAACTATTCGTAAGTGTTCTTTAGTCGCTATTATTGTTGTTGTTATTCTTAGTTGTAATTCTTTTCAATAAGCTTGCGTCCTTACGAAACGCCAGGTGACCACGAACAGGCATCTAAACTCCCGTAGAGCGAATTGCCTTTCTAATTCGGTTCCAGTCATATAGCTTAAAGACACATTTCAACATTGAAATGTCCCAGTTTTAGGGCTGGATTGTATCACGTGAATGCACGTCCATATTTTCCTGGTTATAGGTTGATCTTTATTTATCGTGTGTCTGTCATTTTCGTCACTGTGATTTGACTCATTTCTTTGATTCATTACCAAATAAGAACATTTCCAGGCATACTTTTCCGCACCAATGTCATCACTGAAAAGGGTACCAGCCACCTCTCGAGTCGATTAACATAGTTACCAAAATGTTCTGCTTTATTAGATTTTCCTTTCCCTGTTACAAGGGCACGATTAGCATAATTCCCCAACTCCTTCATGTCATACACCGCCTTTTTCACAAACAGCACCGTGGCAGCCTTTTTCAAAATACACGATGACAGCAACAATCAACCAAAAATAAATAGATAAATAAATAAATAAAATCTTGGTAACAGATTCGAAGGTTGATCAGTTGTTCCGGGAACCTAGTAAATCTTCACAATTAAGTGTAATAATACGTTCATTCATTTTTACAAAATACTGGTTATGAACAGACAGACGGCACAGCGGAACCAACCAGATCAAACAATGAAACTTCCATATCATAGGTAATAAGTAACTGAATGCTGCTAAGTTCTTTGATGCATATATTATTCTGTGATAATAAATCGCGATCTAAAGGACAATAATGTGCACTTAGGGCCTAATGCCTTGCTGATCCTAGATAATAAAAATATAATGAAAAAAAGTACCTTAGTACACTAAGTCATTTTTTTGCACGTGCTAGATTAATAAATGAAATGCTATAAAAAAGGTCTAGAACTCATTACTAATCAGTATTTTTAAGAAACGTGTATTTCAAGCCTCTCATAAAGAGAGAGAGAGAGAGAGAGAGAGAGAGAGAGAGAGAGAGAGAGAGAGAGAGAGAGAGAGAGAGAGAGAGAGGCTGAGGCTATATTAACCTGATGTTTGCGTATTATTTCTTTGTCTGGTGATAAAAGTACTTCTTCCTGTCTGTCTGCATCATAATAAGTTACTTGGCTGACAAGGATTTGTCCGATAAACCTATAAAAAAGAAAGGTTCCTTAATAATCAGTCAGGAGAATAATTGTATAGTTGTGCAAAGGCAAATGCGGTAGATTGAGAGCAACAGTTACACAAGCACAGTGTTTCTATGTATATATAATCCGGAAGGTTTGTGGAATAGTTTAGATTGAGAGAGCAAGACTGAATGCTGGAGGACTGATAAACAAAGGAAGAGCGGTGTGGACTCAAGCAAGGATGTAGGGGCCTAGATCGAGCGTTTGTAATGAGAAAGTTTTGTGAAAAGTTTTACAGCAAAAGGAAGGTGTATTTAGTGATAGAAGTGATAGAGATGCAGGAAAGACATAGAATATGTATTGTGTAGTGGTAATGTGCTAAAAAGAAAAAAAGTTTGGGTTATAGTAACTAAAGCTTGGGTCACGATAGACCGACTGGTATAGTGTAAATGGTTGTCTGAGGAATGGATGTGTCTGACTGCTTAAAATCCTTTTATGGGTGATGAAAGTTAAAAATCAGAGAAAGGGCAGGATATGCAGGTTGAAGAGCACTGCTGTAAGATACGAGCCATTATTGTGGAGAAGAGTAGACTTTGATTGCAGAGGATTAGGTATCAGCCTGTGATAGTGAAAATATGCAGAAGCTGGTATCAGGGCTGGAAAAGGTTTTAGGAAATGGAGGAAGCTGAAAGAAAGTCATGAAGATATTGTGAGGGACATCATATGTGAACAAAGAAAGGGAACAAAGGTCCTGGCTGGGGTTATTGACCCAACTCCTCTATGTGGGAAGTTATAGTATGAATGACAGTTTTGAGACGTAGGAAAAAGTGTGAAGTGAGGGTGACGTATACCTCGTATGTGTAGATTACTGACGGTTGTAACGGTGATGAATGTACACTTACAGGTAAAATAGCTGGAGGAATTGTTGACATAGAATTAGACAAAACAGGGAAGTTTTCAGAGGAAGCAGAGGAAAACAGAGAAAGCTTTGGTGCAGGTAAATGCTGCCTTGTATGTTTCTGAAGGGCAAGGCTGTTTGCTAGGAGGTGTAGACACGCTGTTGGTGAGCTTCCTGTACTGGTATATCAAGCAGTATATGTTGTGTGTGTGCGTGTGTGTGTTTAGTCAGTGGTGGTTCATCCTTAATTCAACAGTTTAGGCGAAAACAAACGTTATTGGGAAATATCCGTTTGAAGATTTATATGTAGATATATACATTACATAAATAAATAAATATAGTGTGTATGTATGTAAATATATACATTATATATGTATATATGTGTATATATATATTTATATATATTATGTATGTATGTATATTGTGTATGCGTCTAATCAAAATGGCAATTTGTGTTGGTATTCATTATCGATATAATTCATGATAATATCGCTGTTATTTAGAGTTATTGCTTTGTATTTGATTAGGATCTAAAACGTCACGAAAAAGGAGTCATAAAAGCAATCGAGACTAATCCTACTTAATGTCGTAAATCGCCAGTAATTATTTTCCTTCTCCTAGCGAGGTTTTTGGGTAGAAGTGAAGTGGGTCGGCCGGCGCCTAGGTCGTTTTTCCCCAGCCTTATAAGACAAACAGGAAATGAGAGCAGTTTGAGGGCTACGAGAATTAGAGAGACATCGAAGAAAGTATGGATCCTGGTTTTATTTTTTCATTCTTTTTATGCCTTGAAAAATAAAGCCAAGTCTAAAACTGTTCATGGGTTAAGACTCCCGGACCACCCCCCCCCCCCTCTCTCTCTCTCTCTCTGTCTCTCTCTGTGTATGATAACGTATGTTTATATTGGATTAATAAGCCTCTGGAGTTAGTGCTTGATTTGGGTATTGTACACATTATTGCTCCCGCATGCGTGTATTTTACACACATACATATACTTGTATTTGCGTATGTATGATGCATGTATATATGCGTTTAAGTGCATCGTGTGTGCATTTACGAGCTTTGAGGATGTTGAGTTACTTAGGTATGTCGCTGTGTAATTTGATTAGAGAGAGAGAGAGAGAGAGAGAGAGAGAGAGAGAGAGAGAGAGAGAGAGAGAGAGAGAAATGTTAAAGTAGAAGGGCCATTAGGGTCACACCCTATTTCACTTGGCATTCATCCTCTCTCTCTCTCTCTCTCTCTCTCTCTCTCTCTCTCTCTGTGACATGGACAACAGTTAATCAACAGCATACATTCCTATTACTTTGTTACCTATTAATACCTGAAACCTGTGGTTATACAGTTAATCTCTCTCTCTCTCTCTCTCATATATATATATATATATATATATATATATATATATATTATGCATGCATATATAGATTGGAGTGTTATATATATATATATATGCGTGTATGGGTGTGTTGTATATACATGTGTGTTTACGCATGTATTTATTATAATGTTTGACAGTTGAAGAAAATTTCAACTGAACTTTTCCAATGAGGAATGTCTCCATTCGTGGTCATAAGAAGTACATTGTGAGATGAGGTTACAAACTCCATACCGTCCTTCATACAGTGCGAGACCCACTAACGTCGACTTACTACCAGTTCCTTGTTTTACTGAGAAAAAAAAAACGGGCATTTTTCTCTTGTCCATCGCTCTTGGTTAGCCTACGCAATGACCACTGTGTCTGGCAGTTAGTGATGTGTTGCAGTCAGGAACACAACTGCATAGTTGTTCATAGTAAGGCTTTTGGGATGAGGTCGGGAACCTCATGTCATTCAACCCTTGTTGTTCCAACCACCTTGGAGCTTCTATCCACCAAGTCCATAATTAACTACGAAGGTAAACATGCACAGTATGGCTTTTTTTTTTTCAATTAAGCGTGACCATCCACTCATCCAAAGTTTTAAATTGAACTTGTGTATGGTACTATACACACACACACACACACACACACACACACACACACACATATATATATATATATATATATATATATATATATATTATATAATGAAGTCACGTGTATCTACTGTGATTATGTAAGCACACACACCCGCGCCCGCACAAATATGTATATATAATGTAATATATATATATATATATATATATATACTATATATATATATATATATGATATATATAATATATATATATATTTTATATATAATATATATATATATATATATACACACACACACACACATATATATAATATATATATGCATATACATATACATATACATATACATATGCAGAAGCCAGGTACTATGTCGTACCTCTAAATAAATGGGGATACAATCCATAATGAAGTAAAATCCTCTTGTAGTTTAAAATATATATTTCTTGTACAGGATTCAAGCTTTCGAGTGAACAAGACCACAGATGATGGTCGAAAGCTTTAATCCTGTACAAGAAATATATATTTTAAACTACAAGAGGATTTTACTTCATTGTGGATTGTATCCCCACATATACATATACTTATAAAGTGACATTTACCGAAACTTAAGAAAATAAGCTGCCTCTCGTACCTCATTGAATTGCACGTGTATAAACTTCAGTTTTTTTTCCGAGCTAGGTATTGCCGTACAAGAAAGGTCTTTGAAAACGCTATAGAAGAAACCACCTACCCGCAAAACTACCTCTTTCCTTGGGAAGACGCTAAAATAAAATCGCGCTAAAAAAAATTTCGTGCCGCGTAATTTACGTATATGTATACCGGTTTCTGTCCCCACTAAAATATTATGGCCTGCAGTTATTTTTTGGTTTGTAAATACGGAAAATTATGACTCCCCACCCTCCGACAAGCCCCCTTCCCGTGCCAAAGGCAGCGATAATGTCATCGCGTTAAAACGCTTTCCTGAGCGAAAAGCGCCAAAATATTATTGCGCGAAAATGTTACGATTAGACTCAACAAAAAATAACACCTAAGAATTGACTCTTAATTTATCTTCCCTTACTGCTCTCGTTGCTGTTATTATTGCCTTTAGCTATGTGTATACATTTTTAGTGATATATATATATATATATATATATATATATATATATATATATATATATATATATATATAGTACTCGTTGGTTTATTAGAAATAAGTTGATAGCCGTAATTGTTAATGCCACGACAATAACAGCAATGTTACTGGTACAATTGTAATATTGTACTCAATATTACAATAGCACAAGCTCACACAAAACTTCCTTCTAACGTTGAGGTCGGGCTCATAGTTCAAGGTCTTTAGGGGAAAGGTATGGAAATTAGTAGAAAATCGAGACGTTAAGAGGTCGCTGAGGGCATTACAGTATATGGTATATATATATATATATATATATATATATATATATATCTATATATATATAACTTGTGATTGATGTAAGGGTAATAAAAAGGGGTGGAAGTGTATTAGATTATTATTTGGGTATATCTAATATGAAGTGAGAGAGGCAGGGGCGAAAATGTGGCTTTCAGTGAAATGAAGACAAATGAGTTTTGAGAAAGACGTGAGAGGAACGTCATACACGAAGGAAAAGGATGAAAAATGGGAGAGGGTAACGTAAAGACAGAGTTAGGAGGAGTGGATGAGGAGTATGTATGATTCTTGGATGGTGACATGACATCAGGGAGAGTAAGCGGGTTTAGGAGTGTAGGAAGAGATGATGATAACATGAGGCTGAAGTGCGAGGCTTCATGAGAGAAAACTTGAGATGTGAGATGCTGTTGCATGACATACACAGTTCAACAGGGAGGATAATTAGCTCGGCTAAGAAATGCATTTGCTGTGGAACAGAAGGCGAGTGATAAGAATAAGAGGGAGCAGGTTAACAAGAACTTTCCCGAGGGGGAAGGGGCCAGGATGAGATATGTAGGAAAGCAAACGCAGATGAGAAGGTCAATGAATGAACAAATATATTTTGGAAAAAGTATACAAATGGTAAGATGCTCTCAGAAGTGAATGCGTTCGTGTGTCGAAACAGTGAATGTTGTAGCAGCTTCATGAATGCGAAAGATACACGGGATGCAGAGATGAAAGACATGAGTGGAGAGGGTCAGTGTTGCTTTGAGGATGTCCATGCAAGTGACTGTTAAGGACAAAAGGAGAGCAATTAGGAGATTAAAGAACAGAAAGATGCCAGGAGCAGGTGAAGTGCTGTGCTTTGATGGTGGAAGTTTTCAAGGATTTCAAGAGCACGGGTGGCTGCAATGATTGTGTCAAGGTGAAGGCGATGAAGGAGTAATCTTATTTATCATGCCAGAGTTGTATGAGGGGATTTTTTAAGAGAAAGTAGTTTGCTTACGAAACAAGCAAAACAGATGCACGTGGCGTACATGGACTTAGAACAAGCATTAGATAAATAATTAGGAGGCAGTGTTGAGAGTACTAGTGAATGGGTTTTAGAGCCATTACAAATTTCTATGATGTGACCTGAGTTGTGTTAGAGTATAAAAGTGGGAGAGTGATTGGTTAGTTTTATAAAATGCGTCTGAGACAAGGATAATTTCTATCGTCAGGTTTTTCAGATCTGTGTGTGGACTTAGTAAGTAATTAGCCAGAAAAGGAAGAAGGTCCAAGTGCAGCGTTGCGAGATAAAACCAATCTTGGATGGTGTGTGCAGTGGTGATGTTCGCAGCTCAGTAAAGTACTGAATAGAAATAACAGAGGCGAATGACCCAGTGTGGGTAGAGAGCTTGTCTTTGTGTGGGTGTATGCTGCTGCTAATGAGCGAATTAATTCACGGGTTTGTACTTCAAGTAGGAATGCAGTAGTAACCGTTGTTTTCTCCCATTTTCTAGCACCACCTTCGGTCAACAGAAACAGCTTAGTGTGTGTGTATATGTATATGTGTGTGTGTGTTTGTGCAGTTTTGAAAAGTATAACGTTATTATTGACAGAAATCGTTATTGTAATGATTATGATTATTATCTTTATTCAAGATATTTCGTTTTCTTTTCTTAGATTACCTTAATTATATATTGTAGTTTTAATGGGTATTATTATTATTATTATTATTATTATTATTATTATTATTATTATTATTATTATTATTATTATTATTATTATTATTATTATTATTTCCCAATATCCAATGTTTATCTAAGCATTATACATAATACACTACTTGTGGGAAAAATATTTTGCGTAGGAAAAAATATTTTCCATTTTTCCCTTGTTTAATTGAATGTGTTTACTTATTTGAAAAAGAATATCCTTCATAATTAGGAAAAACATTAGTAAAATAACTAATATCTGTAACAGTTATCAATACTACTGATGCTCTACAGATTTTCACTATATTAAGAGCGATTACGACATTTTTCCTTACTGTTCGTTGCAATCTATTGTACCAGAAATAGTTTCCACCACTCGAAACTACACACGTATATTGAATTCTACATTTACCTGAATTATAAACTTATTTTACCTAAAATCATGTTGTTTTAATCTTGAATAGTTTCCCCTAAGATATATGGTTCCTTTACCTAAAAATACGTGTCAGCATTACTTTTCTCTTACCCAAAATGACCGGCAAGTTTCGTCTTTTCCACCTACGGAGTCTCAGTTAGTATGACGAGTAGAACGCGCCTTTGTTTACATTTTTTTTTTCTTTTAAGGGTCTCGGAATGGACTTCGATTACCGTTTTCGATATAGTTTCATTCAGTAAGTTCCTGGCGTTTTCTTATGTTCTTGGTCGCACATTCTTGTGTTTACCGCTCATCTCGAAGAGTGGACCGGGGGAGGATCATTTTTAACGTTGCTATTTTGCTTTTATATTTAAGCAAAGAATATGATACATATATAAACAATATTTTAATATACATTTATATTTATGGATATATATGTGTGTGTGTGTTTGGTAGACTTTTTATCATCTGTTTTTCACTTTCATTGGTGCATCTTCGACCTTTCCATATATTTTCTCTTATACGATATTTGTATATTCCACAATAATTCCTTTTATCGATTCAATGACTTACCTTTATTTGTTTGTAATTTACATTTCTTATAATGGCTGTTTTGCTCATTCTTATTAATAATAATGAAAATATTTAATAAAGGTCGTGTCCGTACTCCATTTCCTTTCTTTCCTAATATTGCTTTATAATTTTCCCTTCTATTCCTCTCCTATTTCCTGCTGCTCCTCCTCCGTCTCAAATACGACCCAGGCGATGACTCCCTGACCTATACAGCTTTCAGTCAGCATTGGAATCCCGGTCTAGACTGCTTGATTAACACTCTCCTCTCTTTCTCGCTACAACCTCATGCTTATTTCCATGTTAATTCAACTCTTGTAGTAACGTATGGATAGCGTGAATGTGTCCACACGCACGCACACACACATATATTATATATATACATACATACATACACACCCATATATATATACATACATATACACATACACACACACACACACACACACACACATATATATATATATATATATATATATATATATATATATATATATATATATATTCACACATATACACTTGGAAGCAAAGTGTTTGCACTGTGGACTATATAAGAGCTATTTTTCATAATGAATAAAAAGACAAAACAACTTGCTTACTGTAGTGTGTTTTATTTCCACTACGATACTGATCGTCGGGACAACCTCTGGTAAATACGAATAGTTCGATATATGAAACTGATAGGTAAAAAAAATAGAGGATGTGGCTATATGGATTTGGAGAAATGTCAGAAAGGATGAGTTGTATTGCTGGACATAAAAGTTCCACTGGAGTGGTCGTAAAGTACAGAAAAAAGGCAAAGTATATATAATAGGTGCTGGTATGCATACTTTTTCCCAAAAGTATACACAACAGGTATATATGTGAGAAGATATATAAGTATCTTCGTTGAAATTCATGCATTGAAAACATTATCTGTCTTGTAGATATGTGAATTTAGAGTACACAGTATTCTGAAGGTTATGTTTTACCGTAATTGCAGTAATAATTACAGTAAAACTAACAGCAGTTTTCTTTCTTTTTTCAGGTATGCACTGCGCAAGATTCCTTTTCTCTAAGTGTCATAGAGAGGCTTAGTCCTGGAATTAATATCTCCGTCCGGTTGGATATCTAGGCTTGGAATGATCGTAAGTGTTTGTCATTTATTATCATTTTATTAAAAGGATTCCTACTCTATAGAGGCAATGTAGGAAATCAGCTGTGCGATAAAAACTAAAAGAAAATGCAACAGCCATATCAGTTCAAATGGAATCAGCATCACTGACACGTTTTATGGATGTAGCCCGTAAGAAAATAGATAAAACGGAATTTGTCAGTAGGTACATAAGTGAATAGAAAGTAAGCCTATGAAAAAGATGTTCAAAAGAATTTGACTTTAGGTAGATGTGTCAGTAGGAAGCAGCCCTTAGGAAAACAGGTATAAGGGGATTTATTAGCAGAATAAGCCTTAGAAAACAGATCTAAGTAGGCCTGAGCGAAACATGTTGAAGTGAAACTGTATATGAGCGAATAGATCATATGAAGTAGTCCTTTAGAAAATAGATATAGGGAAAGTCACTGCTAAGGAAACAAATCATAGGAAATTAGGCCTTAGGGAAATAAGTTACGATAAGCTGTCCGTGGGAAAGTAGTCGAAGGAAAACAGTGTCTTACATGATTTGACGATAAGTGTGAAGGACAGGCCTTAGGGAATACGTGTATGTAAACTAGGCGAAGGGAAACAAGTCTATGGAAATATGGCAGTCAATCTAAGCAAATAGGCCCAAGGGAAACTGTATCTTCGGGAATAGTAATAAAGAAGGTAAGACTTGGGAATATAAATACAAAGAAATAGAAATGATTTAATTAAGTCGTGAGGGAAATTGGTCTAAGGAAGAAAGCAGTAGAACTATAAATATCCAAGAAAAATATGTCATACGGAAACGGGCCGAAAGGAATCATGCTATAAACAAACAGGTTTGTGGAAAATAGTCTTTGCAGAAGTAGGTCTGAATCAATTGAGTGTCAGGGAAGTACGAATTGGGAAGGAAATGGGTTTGGAGAGTATTATACGGGAGAAGTAGACCTTACGGAAGTATATATAATTAGAGAAGGCCGTGTGCACATCATAGATTTAGGGAAATAGGCTTATGAAGTAGGTGGAAGGGAAGTAGTCTCTAAAGGAAATAGATCTATTGAAAATAGGTCTTAGAGGAAAATAGATTTGAAGAGCGTAGGCATTTATAAGGCGAATAGATATTAAGTGATGTGCAAATTAGAAAGTACAATTAAATGAAATACAGTTCGTTTTGAGGTCATTCCTGGATTAGAAAGCTCTGGGGAAATTGTTAAGAAAGTTTGTCTGTGGGGAAATAGGTCTGTGGAAATAGCTTTAGAAGTTCAGTGTGTCTAAAGAAAGTAGGCCTTGAACTAGTGTCAGAAGGGAAGTAGGCTAAAGGAAACTGGGTATGAGAAGTATGCTTTAAAATGGGTAAAAAAGCTGGCCATAGAGAAATTGGCGCCAGAGAATTGAGCTTAAGAAAAACCACTGTGTGAAAAAGTGCTTAGGTTAATTGATTCAAAGAAAGTATGGTACCCTTAAGGGAATAGGTCCGAGACAAGTAAGCCTTAGAAAATTAGGCGATAGAAAAGTTTGTTCAGAGGTAACTATGTAAATAGAGGTAAGGTACGCAGGCCTAGTTAATAGGACGCAAGGCGGTCGACGGTAGAGAAACTCTCTTACGGAGGTAATCCTAAGAAAAGTAGACGTTAAGTATATATATGTGTGTGCGGAAATAAGCTAAGTAACAAGTATATATACATATATCTTAAGAACGCAGGTATATAAGAAAACAACTTTATGAGAACAATGCGCAACAAATAAGGTTTAAGGGAATTAAACTTAGGAAGTAAGCCTCGAGAAAGTAGTGCAGAAAAAAAAAAAAAAATAGAAATAACGAAACATAGTAGCGGGATGAACATAACGAAGTCACTGAAAAAGTAAAGTAGCGTAATTGACGCCTTCCGTTGGAAGCACGTGAAAGGAAATGGGTTATTGGAAAGTAAAGGCGACATTATTAACCTTATGGAAGTGGATATCAGTAGGCCTAATGAAAATAGGTTTCATAGGATGGAGATTTTATGAAGAAAAGGTAGAGGGTGATTATGTCTGACGAAAATGGGTCCCGGAGAAGTAGTGTTTCTTGGAGCGAACGGTAAGATGACACTGAGGAGACCCTGGTGGGAATAGGCCTAGGGGAGCAAGTATCAGATAGGGCTGGTGAAAACAGAATTATGGAAAAGTGTCCTTATTGTAAGGAGACCTTTGGACATAGTGAACTAAATAATAGGTTTGTATAAACATGGCCTTGGTGAGAACACGCCAAGAGAAACCATATTGTCTTAACTAATTAATAAAGTAAGGGAATGGGCGCTAGGTATGACAGTGGCCTTGTAGAAGTAGAAATACTTTCGGAGAGCAATAGGTCATTCAAGTGGCCAATAGGTCATTCAAGTTATTCATTATTGTATGTGCAATAGGTCATTCAAGTTATTCATTACTGTAACTAATAATAGTGAATAAGCTACTGTGAAATTACTTGCCCCATACTTATGCATTCACACAGAAATTATATAACAGACACACACATTAATATCCATGTATGTATGTGCACACAATTACGTATCTATATTAGTTTGTATATTGTATTAGGTTAGCATACACAAAAAATTAATAAATGGGGTATTATTGTATACTAAGTACCATAGCACGTATGCCTTCGCATGAGAGAGAGAGAGAGAGAGAGAGAGAGAGAGAGAGAGAGAGAGAGAGAATCTATATACGTACCATCACGAAGGTCACCGTGGTATGCCATTTAAACTCACTAGACCCAAGTACAATAATATCGACGAATGTAGAGAGAAGCACTCCATGACGGAATGGTTAAAAAAATCATGGGTTTTTGAATGAGAGAGAGAGAGAGAGAGAGAGAGAGAGAGAGAGAGAGAATAAGAAGAAAAAAAAAGTTCTTCGTGTGATATTGTGAACGGTTGCTGTTTGCTGCTAGACGCTGGATAGGTCCTCCGGTCGGACCACATGGACTACATCCTTATGAACAGACATGGCTCCGTCTTCGACTTTGTTTTGGAGTGTAATCGTTCGTTTTCCATACCACGGAAGGCTTAAAATACGCTTGTTTTCTTTTTCAGTGACTTCGGTAAGTTCATTTCGCTAATGTTTCGTGTTTTCAATTATTTCTCTCCGAATGGTACCCGTTGGCTAAGAATATCGAAGACGAAGTTTGAGCCTCAAGAAAAAGTTGGGCAGGCATGTGTCCTCCCCCGCGCTGTGCTGTGGACTCGCCCGTCCGCATTGCGATAGAGGAGAGCACGCAATGCCTTCGTGTACGATAATTTCTCATTTTTCTTTGTCCTTTAGGTCGTCCTGTAGGGTTTTGTAGCGTTTCCCAGCGCCAGGAGTTGATTTGAAAACTAACGAAATAATTGCGTGTAATCTCGAAAGAAAGACGACGAATTTCGCGCCCAGACCAATTAAAATCAATTCAACTGATCGAAATGCGAAAATTATATAGATCCTATCTTTGAGGAACTGCTACCAGTAGAAAATTTTACTGACGAAGAAAACCGACGAAGAGAGAGAGAGAGAGAGAGAGAGAGAGAGAGAGAGAGAGAGAGAGAGAGAGAGATTCATATTTTGATTGATATTACGTTGAAATCTTAAAATAGGTAACGCTAATTATTAAAATGTATTGCGCCTGTTTTTGTGAAATCGTTTGCATGCATAGAATGATTTCCGGACGTCCGGTAATTGTGCAGTTGCGCGAATTTCGCTCTTATGGATGGGTCGGACCTTATAGCATGTGGGTGGGGCAGTGAACGTAGGA
>NC_061105.1:37380071-37412571 GCF_015104395.2 Macrobrachium nipponense
AAATATTTTCATCAATCTACAATCTATGTATGTATGTAAATGTATATCTTTATACATAATACAAACATACATACATACATACATACACATATGAGTTTGTAACCATAACGCTGAAGTTAGAACTCCATGATGTTTGGTAACGTCGCAGAGTATTAGTCGATATAAAAATAGCCAACGACGCACATCGACTAGGGACGTCCTTGGCCTCTTGTGTCGGCAAGATAACACTCCACAGATCTTTACACTAAAGTGTTGCACCTTCCACTTCAACTGCTGTAGCTGATTTTCACTGCTGTTAGTGTGTGTTTTTTTCTTTGTCGTTGCATATTGTCATTGCCGTTACTTCAACATTACTAATTTTACTATAATAATAATAATAATAATAATAATAATATATAATATAATATATATTATTATTATTATTATTATTATTATTATTATTATTATTATTATTATTATATATTATTAATCATTATAATAAGGGTATAATTATTATCTAGTATTATTTATTATTATTGTTTATTATTATTCTTATTAGTATTATTATTATTAGTATTATCATTATTATTATTGATTATTATTATTATTAATTTGCTATTAATTATTACTATTACTATTATTATTATTATTATTATTTTTTTCTTTTCTTTTTTTGGTGGGTATATCACAGTCCTCCAATTCGACTGGGTGGTATTTATAGTGTGGGGTTCCGGGTTGCATCCTGCCTCCTTAGGAGTCCATCACTTTTCTTACTATCTGCGCCGTTTCTAGGATCACATTCTTCTGCATGAGTCCTGGAGCTACTTCAGCCTCTAGTTTTTCCAGATTCCTTTTCAGGGATCTTGGGATCGTGCCTAGTGTTCCTATGATTATGGGTACAATTTCCACTGGCATATCCCATATCCTTCTTATTTCTATTTTCAGGTCTTGATACTTATCCATTTTTCCCTCTATTTCTCTTCAACTATGGTGTACCATGGTATTGCGACATCAATGAGCGATACTTTCTTCTTGATTTTGTCAATTAACGTCACGTCTGGTCTATTTGCACGTATAACCCTATCTTTTTGATACCATAGTCCCAGAGGATCTTTGCCTGATCGCTTTCTATCACTCCTCCAAGTTGGTGGTCATACCACTTATTACTGCAAGGTAGCTGATGTTTCTTGCACAGGCTCCAGTGGAGGGCTTTTGCTACTGAATCATGCCTCTTTTTGTACTGGTTCTGTGCAAGTGCCGGACATTCGCTTGCTATGTGGTTTATGGTTTCATTTTTCGTATTGCACTTCCTACATATGGGAGAGATGCTGTTTCCATCTATCGTTCTTTGAACATATCTGGTTCTTAGGGCCTGATTTTGTGCCGCTGTTGTCATTCCTTCAGTTTCCTTCTTGAGCTCTCCCCTCTGTAGCCATTGCCATGTGTCATCGCTGGCTAGTTCTTTAGTCTGTCTCATGTATTGTCCGTGCATTGGTTTGTTGTGCCATTCCTCTGTTCTGCTTCTTTTTATTATTATTATTATTATTATTATTATTATTATTATTATTATTATTATTATTATTATTATTATTATTATTATTGGACTAGTTGCCGGAAACCTTTGCTTGTCTTCAACGGGTAAGAATCTTTTTGGCAAGGACTTGCTATTTTAAATTGACTTCAACTCATTTCTTCAAAATAATCTAATTCGACTCATACAGTCGCACTTAATATTTTCGTGTTATCTCGCCTTTGCGCGCGCACAAATGCACAAACAAAAATACATATAGATACGCACATGGCTGAAAGGTTATCCCCAATATTGTCTTGGGGTTTTATACCATTTTCGTTTTCGAGATGTTTGAAGGTCCTAGATATTCAAATTTTGAAAAGAGGTTTTAACCTCCTCTGGCTCCATTTTCCCGAAGGTCAACCTTGGGCTATAATTGCTCTCAAGATATTACTTTCTACTTCAGATTACCTCAGCACTTCAAGTCATATAGCTCTCATATCCGTCATTAGCTTATATCTATGTCCATGCACAGTTGAATGCAACCGTGGAATACCAGGCGGTCACTAGTAGTAGGAATAAATATACTACCTGGAAATGATAAGAAAACGATTTTATTTATGTGTTCATGTTCGCCTCACAAATTTCATTCTTTTCACTTTTAAAATTGCCTCACAACTTTTTCAAAATCTATGTTGGACTCTCATTTCATACACCCTCCCTGTCTAAACCCATATACGTGTTATTTATATTACTATATTCATATATATGTATATATATAGAGAGAGAGAGATAGAGAGAGAGAGAGAGAGAGAGAGACGGGGGGGGGGGGGGGGGGGGGGGGGGGGAGCAAATAATTTACAGTTTTAGGATCGGTGCTTATTATAGAATACGTTCTGAGAAACTCTACGGTAATTCCTACCCACGTTTCACTAACCGCTCACTTTGACTTGCCAAATGTCCTGGCATTATATGTTGTGCAAGTGTCTGCAACGATAAGGATTGTTGTTTTACAACTCCTCCCGTCACTGGGAGTGACGCAAGCCTGACGTAGCGCAGTCAATATCTCTATGTTAAATGACCTTCGGCGATCTAAGTTATGTATCCGAGGGTTTTGTAAATGTTTGTAGCGGATATTTTATGAAAGACGGTATTGGTCGGTAAATCGATCAATGGAAATGACTTTCATAAGTTTTTTGGGGACTGTTTAATATGTTTATGGTAATATGGATAGTCTTTAGAAAATCATTAGTACTGATCACGAAAAAATTGCACTCAAAATTATTATAGAAATAAAATGAGTTCTTGAGGAATTGTTCGGCATTAGACTTGACACAGAATGACTCTTACCATGTGAGTTCATATTTTACCGGAATTACTGTTTTTTGGAACACACACACGCCCGCATATATATATATATATATATATATATATATATATATATATATATATATATATATATATATTTATGTGTGTGTGTGTGTGTGTATGTATATATCAATATGTATGCAATTAGCCAATGTTTGTTTAGTGCAACTGACACTAATATATAAATATAGTGTTTATATATATATATATATATATATATATATATATATATATATATATATATATATATATATACATACATACATACATATATACACTGCCGTGTCTAAATGTAAAAATGCAACGAAGACATATATCTCTTGCCATCGTCGAACAATTTTGCGAAGTATATATATTCAGTAATTGCTGGCATTTTAGTGGTATACACGCACACACACAATCGATTTCCTATTGAACCCTTATGCGAATATGTCGAAGGGGTGAGAGGGAGGGGAGGGGGGTTGGGTGGAGAAGGCCAAGTTGAATGGCTCGGCCAGTGGAAGAGTGGAAATACTGGTTTCTCGTGTGCGTACAATAATGGATTTTTTATTTTTATTTCATGTTTCTTCTTCGAATTGCGTCATTCCTATTTTTTTTTCTCTTCTTTTCACCTACACAATATATATATTATATAATAGATATATATATATATTATATATATATATAGATAGATATTATGCATGCGTAGAACTTTGTAATTGCCGCCATAGGAAATTCCTTTGCTGAGATTTTATGAATCTTATGCCTCTTTCCTAATGCAGTCTGTACATGATATAATATGCAACCAGTGTTTTAGTGCAGTGGTTCCTAAACTCCAGAAAAAATAATTGCGGCTCTTTTCACTAATATTACTTTCTGTTGGGTTTAAAGCAATACAAATATTGAAAATATTTTATATATTTACTTATACTTAATTTTGGGCAGGAATAGCTAAATAATAAATATACTACGTTGCACTGAGTATCCTGGTTTGGTAATGCTAACTTTTGATTGTCTGTGTCCACGCTAAAGTGTTACGGAAGTGAGACGACCAATAAAGGCGCCTAGGATATTACTTGACGGTCCATAATCCATCATTTTGTCCTTTTGTGGGAAAATATATATAGAAAAGAACTCATAAGGAATCTAGACTGTTATTTGGACATAGGAACTCCGAGGGACATCAATGAACCGCGAATGATGTACTGACCCAGATTTCGGCTCGCTTACACGCACGCAAGCACGCACAGAGGGTCACGCACACATACGCATTGAGTTTAGTACCCGCATCGGGTGTTTTCAAGGGAACAGGCCTCTTGCAGCGTGCCACACATCTCTCTCTCTCTCTCTCTCTCTCTCTCTCTCTCTCTCTCTCTCTCTCTCTCTAATCACATACCTGTATGAGAAGACACATCCATAATCGCAAGTATTTAAGGTAAGCAATTTTGCAATAGCGTAGCATTTCTCTCTCTCTCTCTCTCTCTCTCTCTCTCTCTCTCTCTCTCTCTCTCTCTCTCGGTGGGTGTGAGTCGATCTGTTGAATAAGTGATGACTATCGAACATCGCCATGGCACTCTGCTTCACCTGCCTGCCTCTTCTTACATTACCTCCTCCTCCTCCTCCCTCCTCCTCTCCTCCTCCTCCTCCTCCTCCTCCTCTTTTCTTCCTCATGCTCCCCTCTTTTCTTCTGCTATCCCACTCCCCTCTTTTTGTCCTTTTTCCTTCTTCTCCTCCCTCCCCTTTTTCCCCTTTCCTCCCTTCTTCCTCATCCTCTCATAGTCATGAACTCCTCATTGCGGTCTGTATATTCTTCTTTTGTTGGTTTCCTTTTCCCTCCTCCTTGTCCACTTTCTTCCTCTATGTTTACTCATTCTCTTTTTTCTGCTTATTGGCATCAGGTTTGTCCTCTTGATTTGTTTAGTTTTTTTTTTCATTCGTGTTTCCTTCTTCTTTTACACAGGTTCATATATTTCTTCCCTTCGCTTCATTTTATTCCCATCTTCTTCCTACATGATTTTTCTTCTTCCTTCATTCCTTTCATGCGCGCCATTTAAAGTTCTTTTTATTTCCTTGTTGTCTTATCTTTACTCCTCTTCCTTTCTGAATACTGTTATTTGCTCCCTCTTATGTACTTTATCTTCGCTTTTTTTTATTTGTTTGATGTTGTGTCTTTTTCCTCATCTCCTCTTCTCAAAGCTGTCTGTTTGTTACGGCTCTCTCTCTTATTCGCTCTATTCATTCTCTCATCCTTTGCCACTCTTTGTCTTCTTTCACTCCATCTCATCTCTTCATGACTTTTTCTTTAATTTCTTTTTGCTATTGTTTCTTATTGTTACCCGTTGTATATCTTTTGGATTAATTGTTCCCAATTATTTTCCCTTTTGTTATTTGCTTTTTCGCATTGTGGGTGTTTTCTTCTTAACCGTATATTTCTGTTGCTTTCTGCAACAACAACAACAACAACAACAACAACAATAATAATAATAATAATAATAATAATAATAATAATAATAATAATAATAATAATAATAATAATAATAATAATAATAATAATAATAAAATAATAATAATAATAATAATAATAATAATAATAATAGCATGAGTATTAAAATGGAGAATCAAATCCACAGTAATGTATATTTAGAGATAGATCTGTACTAATTACTTCTGAGTAGCTGTTCGATTCACCCTTTCGAACAGATTCCCGAAAGCTCTCAGTACAGATTTATCTTTAAATATATGTTCATATACATAACTGTGGATATGTTTCTCCAAAAATATAATAATAATAACTACAGTTTGACTGTGGGTCTATATTTCGTTTCTAGGAAATGTTTTCCAACTCGGATATTGCAACATCCTCTTTCCGAGAGTTAAGTTATTGCGCAGGTGTTGTAAACAAAGATAACTGTAGAGAGGCATGAATACAATTACGTGTTAGATATGTTCCAGCTTTGACGCGCACGCACGCACGCCGGCTTACGCTAACGTATACAAATTATATATACACACACACATACACACACACACACACACACACACACATATATATATATATATATATATATATATATATATATATATATATATATATATATATATATATATCGTGCAGAAGTACCCATAAAGGTGTTTAGTAAAGTAGCCTTTATATTTTTGCAATCATACAGTATCGCAAGGTAATTTTTAAGTTATTGTTATTGCTATATTTAATTTGCAATAATTTTTCGGTTGTAGATTTTTGCGTTATATTTATATCGAATGTGGTTCTTCATAATGTTATGGGCTAGAACCCATAGTGCAACATGCACTGCGCCCCCTGGTGTCAGAAGCAGTAGGTTAGGATTGCAGCTAATTCCTCGAGCAGTTAGTGCGTACTACTTGTTGTGTATTGAGTCAGCATACACAGTAGAAGAAGCCACGGTTTCATACTGTCGAGCAACAGGAATACAATTATTTCCGGTCTTTTCCCTCAGTGGTTCAGATCTGTACTTTAAGGGAACTTTCACACTATAGTAAAACATGTCCTGAGCACAATTCGGTATCTTCCCGCAGACACTTCATAGACAGGACAATGGATAACTGAATGAAGCACTGGTTAAGACTACCGATAAGTCTTCGACTTGTGTTCAACCTGCTTGTGACAGGTGTATGATAAGTTGCTGACGTGTTTTTGATATGTTGTACTGCATTGTGGACCCATCCAAACTGTTGGGTGTTTGTATGGATATTGGGTAGAATGTCGATGTATTTGATATTTTATCAGTACGGTAATTCATTAGGTTCGGTTTATTTATTTATTTATTTATAGTTTTTTGCTTGTGATCGCCTGTGCGATTTTTAAGATTTAGAAATGTCAACGGTAAATTCACTGATTAAAATGATTACAACTGAAAAGAATTTTCACCTTTTATTCAGGCTTTGGCATTCTGTTTCTGCTTGTGTTCTTTTATTCATGAAAACCTTTTTTTTCTTATGGCGATGGGCCGGTCGCACTATTGAAGGCTGAAGGTAGGTCATTTGTTTTATCTCATTTTAGTATCTTTTTTGGAGAACTATAGCTTTTAAATATATCTAAAGCAAGGCTGTACTTATGAACGTCAATGTACCGGAGCACGTAGTCTAAAAGTACGTTTTCTTTGGCTTTACAAATCCATTTTCTTTGATATTAGTAATCCTGTTTTCTTTTATTACCTTCATATTTTTTAATTAGTATTTTATATCTTAATTTAAACGACCAGAATAGGATAATGTTCAGTATAAAATTACCTTTATTTTTGTTCAATCTTCAGTCATCAAATCTGGTATCTGTTAGGTTTTGTTGCACTGACTTGCAATTCACTGCAGTATGCGCTAAAACAGGGAATTTCTGCATGAATTTTACAAGTGATATTTTTTGTTTTAGTTATGACAAGTGTTATTACTACTGTCATTATTATCAAGACATCGTTATTCAATACATCTATGGGATAATAATACAATAAGAATTATATAATAGGGTAATAATAATAATAATAATAATAATAATAATAATAATAATAATAATAATAATATTTAGAGAGGTAGGTATTGTCACAGTTATTGTCAGAGTTCGTGAACATCTGATACAACATTGTGAATCAATATGATTCAACACTACCACGAACAGCATTAATAATAATAATAATAATAATAATAATAATAATAATAATAATAATAATAATAATAATAATAATAATAATAATAATAATAATAATAATAATAGTGTACTTAGGAAGCAGACCCTCTCTCAAGCATACTTTATTAAAAGTAATGGCTACTTCAGCAGCGTTACGCTTGTAGAGATTCTTCTATATTTCCCGAATAGCGGCTTTTTCCGTGCTACTTAAACAGGCTAGTAGAGTGCCTATGGAGGTCATTATTAAGTACAGGGTCAAGATCGGTGTATATATAATTTTACAGATAAACTATGATATCATAGTCATCAGAGTCATTCACGGTTCTCTCTCTCTCTCTCTCTCTCTCTCTCTCTCTCTCTCTCTCTCTCTCTTTCTTTCTTGAAGCGAGCTTTCGTCTGGAGCTGCCAGACATCCTCTAGGCTGCTAAGCTGAGGTGGACTGCTTTTGGTGTGTTGTTGTTGTTGTTTAAGATTAAGCCAGCCTTGTGCTGGGACGGGCTCATGCTCCTGGAGTAGCCCGTAGCTCGATTATCTGTAAAGATACAAAAACAGTGCTTTTGGCGGTTAGTTGTTGAAATGAAAGAGGGTGACAGGCAGGATTGCAAGCATCAAGGATTATGGAACCCCTTTGAACCTTACGGTACCCATCAGTAGGAGAGAAGGTTTTATAGTAGGGAGACTCAGCCTAGTTGGAGAGTGCTGAGTAGGATATGAAGGAGAGTTTTTGTTTGAGGGAAACGTGGTCTTAGAAAAAAAAAAAGATGGGAATTACCTGTAACATTTAAGGCACAATATATATAACCTATAACATTTCAGGCACAATATATATACATGTGTGTAGTATCTGAATATATGGCAATATATATCAAGCTAACATTAAGAAAGTATAATAGTATATTATATATATATATATATACTATATATATTATATATATATATATATATATATACATGTACACACCTACTCACACTTATACATATGTTCCCAAAGATATATTTAACTCCCATTGCAAAAAGTGAAATAGACGGTTTGTGCATTGCAATGTGCTTCGGTAGTTCCCTTTTTTAACTATGAGAGCTCTCTCCCTTTTTGGGAGGTGGTGGTACATCAGAATTCTTCTCCCTGGGAGGTGGGCAGGACAACAGGAGATTCCCATGTGTCCTTGTGGATTTTGCCGTGTATTTCCTCTTTTGTACCTGGCAGGTGGGTGGGACTTTAGGAGATTCCCATGTGTCCCTATGTTGCTTAGGATGTGTCTGGTGATCTGTGCCGGTGTCAGCTCATTTTCGGTCAGATTCGACCTGAGAGACTGTGTCTCTGGGCAGTCTAGGAGGTAGTGCTCGAGGGTCTGGATTGACTCTCGGTCACAGTACTGACATGATCTACCCTCATTACCAATCCTTTGCCAGATGTTTAAGTATCCTACCCTTAACCTGTGTGTGATGACCGAGAGTTTTATGGTTGTTTTTTGCTTTGTGATGTCATGAGGCCTGAAATTTGTGACATCCACCTACCACTTGGACGTCCGTGAATTTTGCAAATGGTGACGTCGTACTTCACTCTTTTCCTGAAGTTTGTCATAACTTTTAGCCATTTCCTTTAGTTGTGTTATGGATGGTTGCATCTTTATGTTCAGCATACTGCGCTGTCGGCTTCTTCATTTCCCTGGATTGTTTTTGGTGTGGTGTCCGTCCTCCTTATATTTGGGGTCGTCAGCAGGGGGTCAGTCCCACGCTGATCTCCTATTGGCTGGTGGGTTACGAGACCCCCTGAAGCAGACGTATGTGGTGTACCAGTATACATGCTCAGTCCACGACTGCAGCGGCGCCTACTTAGGTATGACCAGCAGGCATCGGTCGAAGAGACTCCTGCCACGCCCAAGAGGGGGCTATCGAGAATCACGCCCGCACCAAAAATCAAGAGGCTTCCTCCCGGGATGTGATCATCCAGAGCACGAAGATAATCGGGAAGGCCCCTGATGCCCGTCGGTTACGCCTGCTGGAGGCGCTTCTCATCCAGCAAATACAACCAGCACTAAATACGATGCAGGAAGAATTTCTCCTTTCCACGAGTACGAGAAGACCTGCCATCAAAAATGACACCACCGATCACGACAACTTTACGGAAACAACGCCCCTGAAAGAGATACTCCTGCAGCCAACGCAATTCAAATTAACCGTGACGTGCCGCACTGCTAAAGAGGTCCAGACGGCTGCGGCTTCGCAACCATCTACACGGTGAAAGTGGCTTGAGACCTGGCTGAAGCCACCAATGAAAAAGCATTCTTACCGCCATCAGCCAATAAGAGATCAGCGTGTGACAGACCCCTGCTGACGACCCCAAATATAAGGAGGACGGACACCACAGCAAAAGCAGTCCACCCTCAGCTTATCAGCCTAGCGGATGTCGGGCAGCTCCAGACGAGAACTCGCTTCAAGAAAAGAGAGAGAGAGAGAGAGAGAGAGAGAGAGAGAGAGAGAGAGAGAGAGAGAGAGAACCGTGAATGACTCTGATGACAATGCCAACATAGTTTACCTGTAAAATTAAAATGCTATATACACCGATCTTGACCCTTTATTTAATAATGAACATCCATAGGAGCTCTACTAGCCTGTTGAAGTAGCAGGGAAAAAGTCGCTATTCGAAAAATAGAGAAGAATCTCCATAGGCCTAACGCTGCTGAAGTAGCCATTACTTTTGCTATAATAATAATAATATAATAATAATAATAATAATAATAATAATAATAATAATAATAATAATAATAATAATAATAATAATAATAATAATAAGTGAGGTCAATGAAATAATGGGCCTAATACACACCACCAGTATCACAGAAACAAATAACTTGACATATGCAGGAGCAAGATTAGTAGCAGAACTGATGGGGATTCGAACACCAACACCACCGTCACAACCAACCCAACAAGAAACACAGCAACCTCCTTGGAAAAGGACGCCTGGAAAAACAAATCATGGTGATGAGATCTGACTTGAGTAAACTGAAAGAGATGGCAGAAAAAAGGCTAAGAAGCAAGAAAAACCAGGGAGGAACTCAACGAGAAATACAAAGTACAAGAGAGGGGACTAAACAACACAATAGAAGATGTAAAACAGAGGCTTAAGGCCAAAGCACACAAGATCCAACGGTACATGAACAGGAATAAGGGATACCAACAGAACAAACTATTCGGAACCAACCAGAAAAGACTATACAGCCAACTAAGAGGGGAAGACAACCACCCAGAAATTCCTGAAGCCGAACCAAGTAAGGAGGATCTGGGAAACATATGGAGCAATCCGGTATCACACAACAAACATGCAACATGGCTCCAGGAAGTCAAGGAAGAGAAACAGGGAGAATAAAACAAAGATTCACGGAGATCACGACAGGACACAGCAGACACCAACTAAAGAAAATACCAAATGGAAAACCAGGTCCCGATGAAGTCCATGGATACTGGCTCAAAAACTTCAAGGCCCTACACCCACGAATAGCAGAACAACTCCAGCATTGTATCTCAAATCACCAAGCACCCAAATGGATGACCACAGGAAGAACATCCTTAGTATAAAAAGACAAGAGTAAGGGAAATATAGCCAGTAACTACAGGCCTATCACCTGCCTACCAATAATGTGGAAGTTACTAACAGGTATCATCAGTGAAAGGCTATACAACTACCTAGAGGAGACAAACACTATCCCCTACCAACAGAAAGGCTGCAGAAGGAAGTGTAGGGGCACAAAAGACCAGCTCCATGATAGACAAAATGGTAATGAAGAAACAGTAGGAGAAGGAAAACCAACCTAAGCATGGCATGGATAGACTATAAGAAAGCCTTCGACATGATACCACACACATGGCTAATAGAATGCCTGAAAATATATGGGGCAGAGGAAAATACCATCAGCTTCCTCAAAAATACAATGTGCAACTGGAATACAATACTTACAAGCTCTGGAATAAGACTAGCAGAGGTTAATATCAGGAGAGGGATCTTCCAGGGCGACTCACTGTCCCCACTACTCTTCGTAGTAGCCATGATTCCCATGACAAAAGTACTACTGAAGATGGATGCCGGGTACCAACTCAAGAAAAGAGGCAACCAAAATCAACCATCTGATTTGTTCATGGACGACATCAAGCTGTATGGTAAGAGCATCAAGGAAATAGATACCCTAATCCAGACTGTAAGGATTGTATCTGGGGACATCAGAATGGAGTTTGGAATAGAAAAATGCGCCTTAGTCAACATACAAAAAGGCAAAGTAACGGGAACTGAAGGGATCAAAGCTACCAGATGGGAGCAACATCAAACACATAGATGAGACAGGATACAAATACCTGGGAATAATGGAAGGAGGAGATATAAAACACCAAGAGATGAAGGAAAACGATCAGGAAAGAATATATGCAGAGACTCAAGGCGATACTCAAGTCAAAACTCAACGCCGGAAATATGATAAAAGCCATAAACACATGGGCAGTGCCAGTAATCAGATACAGCGCAGGAATAGTGGAATGGACGAAGGCAGAACTCCGCAGCATAGATCAGAAAACCAGGAAGCACTACACCCAAGAGCAAATACGGACAGACTATACATAACACGAAAGGAAGGAGGGAGAGGACTACTAAGTATAGAGGACTGCGTCAACATTGAAAACAGAGCACTGGGCAATATCTGAAACCAGTGAAGACGAGTGGCTAAGAGAGTGCATTGGGAAGAAGGACTAATAAAGTAGACGAAGACCCAGAAATATACAGAGACAGGGAGAAAGACAGAAAGAACAGAGGACTGGCACAACAAGCCAATGCACGGACAATACATGAGACAGACTATAAAGAACTAGCAGCGGATGACAAGTTGGCAATGGCTACAGAGGGGAGAGCTAAAGAAGGAAACTGAAGGAATGATAAACAGCGGCACAAGATCAGGCCCTAAGAACCAGATATGTTCAAAGTACGATAGACGGAAATAACATCTCTCCATATGTAGGAAGTGCAATACGAAAAATGAAACCATAAACCACATAGCAAGTGAATGCCCGGCACTTGCACAGAACCAGTACAAAAAGAGGCATGATTCAGTGGCAAAAAAGCCCTCCACTGGAGCCTGTGCAAGAAACATCAGCTACCTGCAGTAATAAGTGGTACGAGCACCAACCTGAGGGAGTGATAGGAGAAACGATCAGGCAAAGATTCCTCTGGGACTATGGGTATCAGGACGGATAGGGTGATACGTGCAATAGACCCAGACGTGACGTTGATTGACAAAGTCAAGAAGAAAGTATCACTCATTGATGTCGCAATACCATGGGACACCAGAGTTGAAGAGAAAAGAGAGGGAAAAAATGGATAAGTATCAAGATCTGAAAATAGAAATAAGAAGGATATGGGATATGCCAGTGGAAATCGTACCCTCCCCATAATCATAGGAGCACTAGGCACGATCCCAAGATCCCTGAAAAGGAATCTAGAAAAACTAGAGGCTGAAGTAGCTCCAGGTCTCATGCAGAAGAGTGTGGATCCTAGAAACGGCACACATAGTAAGAAAAGTGATGGACACTCCTAAGGAGGCAGGGATGCAACCCGGAACCCCACACTATAAATACCACCCAGTCGAATTGGAGGACTGTGATAGAGCAAAAAAAAAAAAAAAAAAAAAAAATAATAATAATAATAATAATAATACGGACGAAAAGTTACCTTAAACATGGTGACGTTGAAGTTGAATGACAACTGGAGAAATCGTAGTAGCAAAAGCACCATACTAGTTGTAGCAGAACTGATACATATTTCGTTACCTTCATGTATTTTACTCTGATTTTTGACAGCTTATTCGGTATTTTCATACCTATTTAGTCGTGTTAGAATGAGGATGGGGTAGTAGACGAAGTGGGAGGACAGCTTTGTTGCTTTGTCATCATCCCAAAAATTACCTTTGAAACACACAAAACACACACACACACACACACACACACACACATATATATAAATATATATATATTATGCAAGTTTCAGGTTTGGCATAACAGACGTTGGCTCCAGAGAAATTAAAAGACAAGAGTAACGGCCACGTTCATCCATTAACCTGGATAAATTCCTTGTGGAGAAAACCTCCATAATATTGGCCGCTTCTGACCTCCACCCTCCACTTTTGTCTTTCATTTAAATCTCCCGTTTAGTGGACCTTGAGGTCTTACCCTCTACTGCCTCTGCCACTTCAATTTTCTAGGGTTTTCATCATATCCGTCTCCTTCTTTCTCCAATACTTGAGTGTTTTGCGCGCGTTCCACCAGTTTTCCGTTCTCCATTCGCACAACAGGCCATAATACTATTCCTGTATATATATATATATATATATATATATATATATATATATATATATATATAGTATATCTATATATATATATATATATATATATATATATATATATATATATATAAATAAAGGTTTTTGCCACGAAGGATAAAACCTTTATTTATACATAGCATCACGTTTTATATACTTCGTGATCAAGTTATTCATGTGTATATATATATATATATATATATATATATATATATATATATACACACACATATATATAGAAAGATTTGCTACAGCTTGCGAGTACTCCACTACCTCTATCTGTCTACTTACCTACTTGTCTATCTATCTTTCTATATATGTGTGTGTGTATATATATATATATATATATATATATATATATATATATATATATAATATATATATATAGAAAGATAGATAGACAAGTAGGTAAGTAGACAGATAGAGGAAGTGGAGTACTCGCAAACTGTAGCAAATCAAAATCGATTATTGGACACTCCGTGCCTAGTGAGAATAAATAAAATAAAAATGAGTTTTTTCCAGAATTCCCTCCTGCGCACTGAAAAGTCAAATTCCGGGAAGTTTAGCTGTTTTCGTGATTTTCATATTCGTGATATTGATATTCACGAACGATGTTTCGTGTTATTTCGTGCTATGCGACTTTATATAACGCAATCTCGTTCGTACCTCGACGACAGATTTTTTTTCTACTTGGAAAAAAGTGTAACCTTATCTGTTTAGGAGAATATTTTACGTATGAGATGTGGGCAGCGAAATGTTAATGTTAGACACAGACATAGGAAAGACAATGATTGTTGATAAGGGTTTGGTGCGTTTTTTTTTTTCGCGAAGAAAAATGCTGCAGATTGTGAGAACAAACATTTTTAAATTCTAGAACTTGTATGTTATGCTTTTTGCTCTGGTTTTATCCATTGAATATTATTTCCAGAGGTCTGCATCATTACAATCATATTTCATGTCGATTAAAACATTGCAATCTCGTACAAATAGTTGAAACCATATAAAATTTCTTACAGATAGTTGAGACCATGTAAAATCTTTTACGGATACAAGAAACCATATAAACTCTCTTACAGATAGTTGAAACCATATATTACAGATAGTTGAAACCATATAAAATCTCTTACAGATAGTAGAAACCATATGAACCCTCTTACAGATAGTTGAAACCATCTAAACTCTCTTACAGATACTTGAAACCATGTAAAATCTCTTACAGATAGTAGAAACCATATGAACCCTCTTACAGATAGTTGAAACCATGTAAAATCTCTTACAGATAGTAGAAACCATATGAACCTTCTTACAGATAGTTGCAACCATGTAAAATCTCATGCAGATAGTTTTGAATCGAAGGAGGGAGTAAGAGGCAGCGTCTACGAACTCACTCATTTATTCAGATAACAAACAGACAGGTTAATAGCTCTTGCGAGCGGGAATGTGTATTGCCTGACACTAGGCGAACAAAACCAGTAGTCGCACAAAATCATTTGTGTTTGTTGACAGATGGAAATATACATATAAATCGATACACAAGACACGATTGAAGCCATAGTACATAAGGATCAATTGCTGACATTATAATGGATATGATAATAACGATACTTTTACATTGACAATAATGTGAATATGTATTAAAGATGCGTGACATATGCTGTGCTTCTTATGTCCGTGTGTTTGGCGTGCGGAGAATGATGATGTGAGGAGGTTAGCTGGCCAGGTGAGATGAAGGTATATGGGGTCTACGTGGTACCTTACAGTTCAAACCATGTAAAGTCTATTACTGAAAGCTGGAACCATGTAAAATTATTTACAGATAGTTGGAACCATGTAAAATTTACAGATAGTTGAGTGCATGTAAAATCCCTTACAGATAATTGAAACCTTGTAAAATCCCTTACAGGTAGTTGAAACCATGTAGAATTTCTGATGGATAGTTAATTAAAACCATGTAAAATCCCTTACAGGTAGTTGAAACCATGTAGAATCTCTGATGGATAGTTAATTAAAACCATGTAAAATCCCATGCAGAGAGGTGAAACCATGTAAAACCATTTACAGAGAGTTGAAACCATTTAGAATCTCTTGCAGATAGTTGAAAACACGTATAACATCTTACAGAGAGTTGAAACCATGTAGAATCTCTTACAGTTAGTTGAAACCATGTAGAATCTCTTACAGAGTTGAAAACCATGTAGAATCTCTTACAGAGAGTTGAAACCATGTAGAATCTCTTACAGTTAGTTGAAACCATGTAGAATCTCTTGCAGATAGTTCAGTTGAAACCATGTAGTATCTCTTGCAGATAATTCAGTTGAAACCATGTAGTATCTCTTGCAGATAATTCAGTTGAAACCATGTATTATATCTTGCAGATGGTTGAAACCGTGTAAAACCCTTTATAGATAGTTGAAACCATGTAAAGCATTTTACAGAGAGTTGAAAGCATGTAGAATCTCTTACAAGTAGTTGAAGCCCGCAGGACAATCAATTTCACATTATACTCAGGCATTGTAATCCTGGATAACAAGTATTTAACATGTGTAACAAATGAAGCCTTTTTAACATGTGTAACAATTGATACTTTTTAACATGTGTAACAAATGATACTTTATAAGCTGTGTATGTACCACCTGTCAAACAGTATCTAGACATATTTACCTTGTGAAAATAACTTCCCCTCGGAGTGCACTACTTGCTGCTTATGTTATCGGGAGTACGTCACACTACGTGTGGTCTTATTTTTCCACTTCGGATCTGGGCTAGATTAACGTACTACACAAATAGAAACCTTCTTTACACAGCAGAACGTTTTCTCTATAGAAAAGAAAAACAACCACCTAAGTCCGATTTCGGGGAGAAAAAAGAAAAGAAAGAAAAAAACTGATCGTTCAGAGATCGAATGCTATGACATCCATCTTATTGCTGTGGGGAAATTTGGTTCTCCATTCGATTTGACCGGGCCATATCACCCGTAACCGGAAGCTCCCACATTCAAATCTCATTTCAGTCAGTCAAACGTCACTCTGAATAAGATGCCGGTTGGAGATTTTCCTTTCGTAATTTCTCCCCGCCCCCTTCTTTTTATAGAGAGAGAGAGAGAGAGAGAGAGAGAGAGAGAGAGAGAGAGAGAGAGAGATGGCTTTCATGGTACATTAATTGTAGCATTTTGTTTTATATATTCTTTCGAATTTTATTTCTTATTTCTTAGTTGTAAAAAGGGCCAGGCCTCCAAATGGCATCATGTATTCATATAGCAAGTTATATATATATAATATATATCTATATATATTAATATTAATATATAAGATATATATATAATGGGAGCCGACGGGAAGAGCAACCAGATGGCAGACCTATCTCAGAATAGGGTAAACAAGCGTGAATAATTGGGAACAGCCTCTTGTGCAGAGAGGGAAATCATCCCACAGCCTGGAGGTGGAGGAACTTGAACGTGATGTCATTGCATTCCTTTGTGTCAAGAATGAAAATAGATACCTCGTTCCATTTTTCATTAATTCAGTCTTTGTGCCATATCTATTAATATGTCCACGACGGCTGCGTTGCTATTGTCTAGAACGGCCACTTCATAGGAGAGTGGCCCTATTTTAAAAATCGTTTTGTATAGATTTAACCTAAATTTTCATTTACGGGTGTTACGTATGTGGATGGAAGCGATGTCTTATTAGGCATTGTAAGGTGTAGTTTTGGGTGACTTATGTCGGATATCCGTGACATTGACTTCTAATTTTGTAGTACTTTGGATGCATTCACACTACTGTAAAAAGTCATACACGCGCGTCAGCAACATCAAATGTTTCTCACAAACAGGATGAATACATAGTGTCTGTTGGAAATGCTGGAGAACCGTACAAGTGCTGACTAGAACGACCAATTTGGGATTAGCTTGAATTCAACATGTTTGTGATGTGTGTGTGATAAGTTGGCGACGTTTGTTCATGATATGTTTTATTGTATTGTTGAATTACCCTTGCATGTAAATTTTGTGGAACTTGCCTCTAAATTTAGAATTCTTCTTTTTTGCAGAAATAAGAATTCTTCTAAATTATAGGCAAATTTCACAAAATTTACATGCAAGGGTAATTCCACAGTACAGTAAAACGTACATCGTGAACAAACGTCGCCAACTGCTAAACTTACTTTGAATTTCTTCTGGATATTCTGGTAACTTGTGAGGTTTTCTCGCATAATTGATATGAAAATGACATTTAATTTATCTTAAATTTCTCTTCAATTTTTTTTAAGTTAACTTGTAAACTTTTAGTATCTTGTTAATGATCTTTTATTTATGTTGGGACAACGTTTGCCTTACAGGAATATATGTTGAACTTAAGTGCCTCGGTGATTGTACATTGTCTGGCGTTACTATTACAAAGGTCACTGATACCTTTGATGTTAGCGAAATAGTAATTTCACTTCCGTGGAAGTGACGCTAAATTTCTATAGAAAGTATTCAAGATATCACCAATAATAGATTTTAATGTATGTGGAGATCATGAATCATTTACACCAACTGACTTGTGATTTCTGCTGAATTTACTCTTCAATTTCTGAGAAAACGATCACCATTTCAGCGGAAACAACATTCGTGCATAAAAGAAGCTACATCTAATGTCTGTAGAAGGAATGTATGTTTTTTTTATCATTAAATCCGCCTTCAATCTCCTTGAGATTAGTATCATTCCATGAAGATTTTGAAGCGCTCATCCTTTGTCATTTGAAGGAAACCCGGAGCAAATTGTCGTTGATTTTGGATAGAGGTTACATTCTTATTAAAAAGTTCTCTGGAATCCAGTGTTAGACATTCTTATGCAAGCATACAAAAGAGTTTGCTTATGCGGTGTGGTTATGACCCATAACTCTATTGCAGTGGTGGCCAAACAGTCGATCGCGACCACTTGTTTGGTCGATCGCCGTTCCTTCCACAATCCTATATAAACAAACAAAAACACAAGCATATATATATATATATATATATATATATATATATATATATATATATATATATATATATATATATATAAAGTGAGGCCATTGTAGTCATGTTTTGTCGTACTATGACGCTATTTGAAATGTGTTTTCCCACGTCATGATGTGTTTATGTAGTATGGCAAATCGGAAAAGAGTTTCAATCTTTAGAGTAGATCTCGGAGTCCAAAAGTCTGGCCACCCCTGCAGTCTATTGCATTATTTATTGCTTAGGTCAGTAGATGCACAACGGGTTTTCTTTATACGACCTCATCCATTTCCTTTAGGTTTGTTTTTATTTTTCACCTTAGAAATGATCTGTAGAGGAATCAAATAGAATAAGATCTAGCTCTCCTTTTCGCGGAATTCCTTAAGAAAAGTCTAATGTTCACCTGGAATAACTGAATAAACATTGTTAGGAATGAGATCATCACAGTTACTTCTTAGAGTTTTATTCCTTAATGAAGGTCACGGTTTTAGCTTTTGATTTATTCATATGTAATGATGGTTGTTCGTGGTTTCATCCTAAGTGACTATTCAGATATTAGTTTTACCTTAGATTTTTCATTCTTTATGATTTTATTTTCCTTTTTGCTACAGAATCCGCACATTTCCTTTTTGATTGCTAAGGGATTTCGTACCTTTTTTTTTGTCAGTTGTTTATTACTACAAATAGATTTTCGTTCTTCAAAGTAAGGATTTCATGGCCATCTTATTAATAGTCAAGGTGGAGAGCTTTCACTTGCGTATGTTTATCTCCCCTCCGCAAGATGTCTAGAAAGAAACTGACGGATTTCAGTGGAACTTTGAATCTGGAGATGGACACGGATCCGGGATGTCATTTTAATTTGTAATGTTTAACATGAATTGGCTTTGATGTCTAGTAATTTATGTTTTATTCCTTAAGTTATAGATGTTTCTTTTTAATTTCTGGCTCTTATCTTTTCTATTTCTATTATTTTTGTTGCCTTTAGACGTTAACGATTAACAATTAAATTGAGCCTCTAGATTTAATTGCCTATTCTGTCTGACACCTTAATCACATATTATTTCGGACAACTCAGTCTTCCAATCATTCCCTGTAGGACACATTTGACGTTTATTCTTTAGGACAGTTTTGTCTTCCATTTATACTTTCATTGTACTCGGTTGTATGTCCTAGTTTTCCTGGCATTGACGGAAGAGGCAAGAACTTTGTTGGCCCTAGATCTTTGCTGTGACTTTTAGCCGCCCAGACCAGACTCTGGAGGTATTTTTCCAACTGGGCCTAATAATTGTATGAAAGTCTAGACCATGCTCTTTTCTTTAATCATTGGTGGTCACCCATCTATGAACTGTCCTGACACGATAGCAACATAACTTATGGAGAAACTAGTGGGTAGCGAGCATATTTCTCCTTGGGCTTCATTATGCATTTTATGATAAATATTTAGGCTCGTCTACGGAATACAGGGCCTAGCTTGGAAAGGTGTGCATGTTCGCAATAACTTTATCATAAGCATTGTAGCCTGGCCATCTATTGTCGTCTGCATGATTCTAGATCAGGCGATATGTATGCTTTAATTCAAATGGGTTAAATGATTGCCATGATTTGGTTCGATCTGGAGAATACCTTTTTCATAGATTACTAGAATACAGTTTCTAAGGGCATTAGTTATCAGTTGCGTGAGACAGAATTCATTATTGTTTTTGTCTTTGTTAAAATTAATGTCGGTTTGATTTAATATTTGCGGATGGAAAGTGGCCGAAACAATTCATTCATTTTGAAATGGTCTGATGTATATTTTCATGAACCAGATTCCTGATGATGTGGTCAAGATGATAAAATAGGAAATCATACGTCGTTTGTTTAAAAACACTTCATGTTTGGCTTTGATTTAAAGTCATTGTTTTTTGGATAAAAGATGAAGATTTAGAAAAATTTACTTCGATAAACGTTTATGGTGTTACTTCAGAATCGTCTTTGAGCAGTGATATTGTTCAGTTTACAGAATCTGCCTGTAAAAGCCCGGCCTTCATTTAGATGCCATTTGTTCATTTTATCACCCAAATAACTACAAATTAACGCTGGCCTTTTTCTCGAGGCGTCTCTTTTGTTTTCATTCTTAACTAGAATGAATCAAATAGCTACTCGCCCGGTCAGTAACCTCCCCTTTGCCTCTTCGCTTGGCCCTATTTCTTTCTTCCTTATGTTGTTCTCTTTTTTATGCATATTATTTTGGCCCCCGTCCGGGGAGCTCAAGTATAGAGTTCTAGTCTCCCTCTCTCAGCTGGTCTCCAGGAACCCGGTGAACTACTTATTTATGTACTCATTCGTTGGAAATGAATGCCTACGGTCGTCAGTGTTTAAATGGAGGAAATTTGTTATTATTATTATTATGCAAGACGTCTTGGTCGGTAATTAATCGCCTTCCTGTTGTTATAATCTCCTCCATGGTCAGACACGCGTTCTCCTCCTTAGGTTTCGTATATCTGCGGGGCTAACTTACCGCATCTGATTGCTCATCCCACCGGTGGCCTCCGCAGTTAAGTTCACGTTCAGAGACAAAGAGAAGTCTACTGTTCTACGTAGGCTGTGTTTTGCTGATTAGTATGTGCGTTGGAAGATGAGTGCTTTTCTCTGCTTTGTCATTTTGAGAGAGAGAGAGAGAGAGAGAGAGAGAGAGAGAGAGAGAGAGACTATACCTTGTTTTTAGTATACATGCGGTGGAAAGAATCATACTCTTTAATTGTTTATCTTACACGAGAAAGAAAGAGGGAGACGTTGCACTCTTTGTTTAGAATACGCTTACGTGAGATAGTGGTGAGGTATACATGTGTATATATATATTTGTATGTACATTTTATATATATGTGTATGTATATATATATATATATATATATATATATATATATATATATATGTATGTATATGAATTCTTATCACATCACCATGATTCATATATATATATGCATTAAGCTATAGATGTCCTTTAACATCCAATTCGCTCTACCTCGGAATTAACTTATTATCACAAATGTTAACTAAATGGCAATTTTTTAGTCGATTAATAAGGTCTCCTCTCGTGGATTCGAACCAGCTGACAGACGAGAAAGAAGTCCTGATTTCTCCTCTGTGAGCTGGTTCGAATCCACGACCGGACGAAATTATCAACTAAAAATTCCCCTCCGGTTAACATATGGGAAAATATGTTAATTCCGAGGTAGAGGGAATTAGATATTAAAGGACATTTGTAGCTTAATATATATATATATATATATATATATATATATATATATATATATATATATATATACACAGAGGTTAATTCGGTTGTTCTTTCTTCTTCGGAGTCATTATGTCTTAATCATAGTGACGAGCATATAGCCTATCTCCAATGACGTCAGTGACGTCATACTTTCTTTATCGTAGGTCTTTATATTACTTTCTTAATCATTTTCATTGTTGTCATTTTCATTCTATTATATCCTCGTTGACGTCATCACTGCGTCACCGTCATCGCCGTCATCGGAAAGTGTGATGGAATCCAACGTCAGAATCAGGACGTGACGCCGTCATCGTTTGCTTCTTCTTCGTCCCGATGATCATCATGTTGGTCGCCGGTCGTTATCCTACTCATCGTCATTCTCGTCACTGTCATCCTAGTTGACGTTTTAGCTCCGTCGTCACCGTCATCGGGAACTGTGGCTACCTCACCATCGTCGTCCTAACTTGTGACGTCATCAGCTTCATCGGTATGACGTCACAACACCGTCATCATCGTCTTCTGAGGGAAAAGCCAGAACAATCGTCAGAGGTTCAAGTCAAAATTGGAGCGAGTGTGGGGCAGAGAGGCGTCTATTGATCTCTTGGCAGAGTCCTCTCTCTCTCTCTCTCTCTCTCTCTCTCTCTCTCCTCTCTCTCCTCACTTCATCTTTTCCCAAGTCCGCTGTTTGCTGCTCTTGCTGTGCTGGTGCCTTTGCTGCTATTACTGCTGCTGCTGCTGCTGCTTTCGGTTGGGTTTTGCTTTTTTGCTGATGACTCTCTCTCTCTCTCTCTCTCTCTCTCTCTCTCTCTGTCCTGTCACTTCATTCTAATTTTGTTGTTGCTGCTGCTGCTGCTGCTGCCACTGCTGTTCCTGTCGCAGCTGCTCAAAATGCTGCAGGATACTAGTCAGTAGGTCGGTTGTCCTCTGGCCTTTCTAGCCAGCTGATTCTTCCTCTTCGAAGCATTTTTCTCCTCCTCCTCCTCTTCCTCCTCCTCCTCCTCCTCCTCCTTCTCTTCTTCTTCTTCTTCTTCTTCTTCTTCTTCTTCTTCTTCTTCTTCTTCTTCTACGACGGACACCAAACCCCGTACTGGAAAACGCAGAGTTCCTCAAGTATATTCAGCACCTAAAATCATTGCAGTAAAGCCAGAAGCAGGCGCATAGAAGTACTACCAGCCCAGCCATAGGGATAGCAGTAGCGGATATAGGAATGATGTGTGGAGAACATGCAGTTGTTGCAAAGGATGGAAGCGCTAGCCTGCTTTCCTTGGTCCCTGCCTCATTCTTTCCCCCACGAATAAGAAATGAAGCCCCCCCCCAAAAAAAAAAAAAAAAAAACCTGTGTTAGCCCTTTTTTCCTCTACAAGGCTTGAGCTGTAGTAGTCTTCCTTTCTAAACCACACTGCGTCGTCCACCTATACGTTGGGTATATATAGATATACTACATACATATATATATATATTTATATATATATATATATATATAGTGTCTGTACATTTATTTATATAAAGTATTGAATTATTTTCGATACGCCTGTTATCAAATGACAATAATTAGATGAAGTTATTAGTAACAAAAACAACAAGCATAGAAAAGTGGTCTAAATGAATCTCCATTTGAAAATTGTCAGCTAACAAAACCCCTTTATATATTTATTTATTTATATATATAAATATACAGGATATATATATATATATATAATATATCATATATATATATATTACATATATACATATATCTGCAAGTGATCTATCCCTTGGAAAACAGAGACTTGATAGAAAGAGTAAAACCAGTACTTGTACATATCCTTTATTAGTTACGACTACCGGTTTCGGAGTAACTAAATACAGGATGTTTTATGTACAAGTACTGGTTTTACTCTTTCTACACACACACACACACACACACACACACACACACACACACACACACACATATATATATATATATATATATATATATATATATATATATATATATTTGTGGATGCATTTTCAGTAAATGGTTTCTTTCCCTGACGGTGCGTTACCCTTCGTTTTTCGCGGAGGCCCTTGTGATAAGGTTAACTCGCGTTTCTGTTCCCGCTTATGAATATTGGGGCGTATATGCTGATGGCTGCTGGTCTTTGTTAGTAATCACCGATCAAACTACGGACAATGTTAAATGCTACTTACCTGATCGTACGACCTATGATGTGTATCGAAACGCCCACGAGAAAAATTGAATTCCTCCCTGGGCAGTCCTACCTTTGTGTAATTGTCCTGTTGGGGTGTTCCCCCTAGAGATGCATACTCATTCGGTTGGTATTTCTCTGGGTTTTCGTACAACATAGTAGTTCCTCAAAGTCTATTTCATATCTCACGAGCAACTAGAATTTCTAAAGGCGTGGACTACCTTGAATATCAAGGCGAAAAATCACATTCGAAAAACAAGCCTGAAAGGCCTTAGCTGTTGATTACGATGTCATTAACCCTGTAATGCGCATGAGTGGCACATGAATAAACATCGGACATTACCATTGTAAGCTGTGTAAACAAGTTGCCGAATGTTGGGGCTATAAAATCTTCATCCCCCTTCAAGTCATCGTAACTTCCTAGTTGATAGATTGCTTTATTATTTGCTGCAAAATCGATTCACGGCAGCTATGGTCCATTCAGCAATGTCCAGCTGTTCCATCTTCCGCGCGAAATCGCGCGGGACACTCCCAAAAATGTTTGGAATTTGACAAGTCCTTGCAATATTAGGACCGCAAAAAGACCAACTATGAGGATCTAAAAGGGATGTCCGCCCCACGGCCCACGCCCCCCTGCCAATCTAGAGCCCTGTATCTAAGAAGTAACAAGAAAATTCCTCCCTTTAAACAACCCCTTACCAATAAGTATGAATGAGACTTCAGCATCTGGTCCTTTTCTGTTGTGCAAAATCTTCTCGAGCTGTGTACCATCAGGAAGATGACCTGCTCCCTTAGATGTTGAAAGCCAGCCACCTTTTGGCTTTGAGGACCTCAGCACCAAGGCCTGTTTCGCCCAGAACAATCAACACAAAGCTTTTACATACACCGAACCTGCAGGGGAGCTTCTTTATATATACAATGTACATATATATATATATATATACATAATATATATATAATATATATATATATATATATACATATATATATATATATATATATATATATATATATATATGTGTGTGTGTGTGTGTGTGTGTGTGTGTGTGTGTGTGTGTGTGTGTGTGTGTGTGTTTGTTTAGGCACAATGAATTAAAGATGAAGGCAGATTCCCATACATGCTTAAAACCAATCAAACGTACAGTTACAATTATTAACATGCATTCTCGTATTTCTCAATATTTGTGTACAATCTTTGTTTACTCACGGGCGTGTGTGTGTATGTTTCCTAATTTTCAAAACCCTTCCAGAATTCACACGTTGGGGTAGGCACCTTCGATATTGAATTTCTCTATTTTAGAGTAAACACCCTGATTAGAGGCCTTCCAGGTTAACGCATTTCCGTTCAGAAAGGTCTCGGAAACTGCCTATACTTCGAACATTCTTGAGAATGTGATGGTTTTCCATTATGGAAGCTCCTGAAGAATAAAGCTCTCTATTTAGGGATCTCTCATAAGACTTAGATGGGCTTTCCTTTTAAGTTCAGTGGCGCTTATCCTCGACGCATATACTATTACTGATAACCAACCAGATTTATTATTATTATTATTATTATTATTATTATTATTATTATTATTATTATTATTATTATTATTATTATTATTAGTAGTAGTAGTAGTAGTAGTAGTAGTAGTAGTAGTAGTAGTAGTAGTATTTCTTGTCTATCACAGTCCTCCAATTCGACTGGGTGGCATTTATAGTGTGGGGTTCCAGGTTGCATCCTGCCTCCTTAGTAGTCCATCACTTTTCTTACTATTTGCGCCGTTTCTAGGATCACACTCTTCAGCATGAGTCCTGGAGCTACGTCAGCCTCTAGTTTTTCTAGATTCCTTTTCAGGGATCTTGGGATCGTGCCTAGTGTTCCTATGATTATGGGTACAATTTCCACTGGCATATCCCATACCCTTCTTATTTCTATTTTCAGGTCTTGATACTTATCCATTTTTTCCCTTTCTACTCTTCTACTATGGTGTCCCATGGTATTGCGACATCAATGAGTGATGCTTTCTTCTTGATTTTGTCAATTAACGTCACGTCTGGTCTATTTGCACTTATCGCCCTATCCGTTCTGATACCATAGTCCCAAAGGATCTCTGCCTGATAGTTTTCTATCACTCCTTCAAGTTGGCGCTCGTACCACTAATTACTGCAAGGTAGCTGGTGTTTCTTGCACAGGCTCCAGTGGAGGGCTTTGGCACTGAATCATGCTTCTTTTTGTGGCTATGTGGTTTATGGTCTCATTTTTCGTATTGCACTTGCTACATATGAGAGGGATGTTATTTCCATCTATCGTTCTTTGAACATATCTGGTACTTAGGGCCTGATCTTGTGCCTCTGTTACATTCCTTCAGTTTCCTTCTTGAGCTCTCCCCTATGTAGCCATTACCATGTTTCATCGCTGGCTAGTTCTTTAGTCAGCCTCATGTATTGTCCGTGCATTGGTTTGTTGTGCCAGTCCTCTGTTCTGTTTGTCATTCTCCTGTCTCTGTATATTTGTGGGTCTTCGTCTACTTTTATCAGTCCTTCTTCCCATGCACTCTTTAGCCACTCGTCTTCACTGGTTTTCAGATATTGCCCCAGTGCTCTGCTCTCGATGTTGACGCAGTCCTCTATGCTTAGTAGTCCTCTCCCTCCTTCCTTTCGTGTTATGTATAGTCTGTCCGTATTTGCTCTCGGGTGCAGTGCTTTGTGTATTGTCATATGTTTCCTAGTTTTCTGGTCTATGCTGCGGAGTTCTGCCTTCGTCCATTCCACTATTCCTGCACTGTATCTGATTACTGGCACTGCCCATGTGTTTATGGCTTTTATCATATTTCCGGCGGTGAGTTTTGACTTGAGTATTGCCTTGAGTCTCTGCATATATTCTTTCCTGATCGTGTCCTTCATCTCTTGGTGTTTTATATCCCCTCGTTCCATTATTCATAGGTATTTGTATCTTTGTTCTCTTTATCTAACTACATCCATTGTCTGATTTTTTCTACCCATTCCGTCCTCTCTGTTACTTCGTCGGTGTTTCTTCGTGTGTCGTTGATTATTATTATTATTATTATTATTATTATTATTATTATTATTATTATTATTATTATTAATGTGTATTCGTACGGAATAAACAAAACAAGTTTCCAAAGAATAGAATGCTTGCCAGTATGTGAGTACCGATTAAAGAGCAAAAATCACGTGAGACTAAAATAGACGTATAAGAGCTAAACCAGTCAACGAATGATAGCCATCTTTTGGGAACAGGTGAAAGCGAAAGATGTTGGGGGCATAGGTGCAGTGCACTTCGAAGTAGTTTTACAACCCCTGATACATCCTTTCTTAAGGACATGAGATCTAACATCCACAACACTACTCGTCTTTGTGGTTTTTTGGATTAGAACACCATGTACGCGAAAGGCTCGGTTAGGTTCGTATATGATTGAGTTTTGTATAAGAATTATTATTATTATTATTATTATTATTATTATTATTATTATTATTATTATTATTATTATTATTATTATTATTATTATTGAAATCAGTCTTCGTTCCACTGAGATCAGGCATTTGTTTTGGTCAAGACAAGCCTCCTCAAAGCTTAACTTATTTTTTAAAGATTTTCACCAATGCATATTCATCACTCTGCTCCTTTTAAAGGATCTTTATGTCCTAATTTTTTTTATGTGGCTTGCATTCTTATTATTATTTATTATTATTATTGATTATTATTATTATTATTATTATTTTATTATTATTATTATTATTAATTATTATTATTATTATTAATTATTATTATTATTATTAATGCTTGCATCATCTCCATTTAACTTTTAATTAGTCTTCTCTATTTTTTAATAACGACTTTCTCTCTGCTATTCCAACTGGCGAGTATTGCGCCCATATGCATCATCAGGAGGAGTAAACTTCGCCAATTGTAGTAGCAAAGAGGAAGTAGTTATTAGAAAAATAGAGAGGGCTGTTTAAAAGTGAAGTTCAGCTGATGCAGCAATATCTCTCAATAATACTTGTTTTTAAGATAGTCTCCTTCCATTATTATTATTATTATTATTATTATTATTATTATTATTATTATTATTATTATTATTATTATTATTATTAGTTATTATTATTATTATTATTATTATTATGGAGTGGGTAATAGGGCCATTGACTTTGATAGTAATCTTACATCAATGGAATTAAGGAAAATACGGAGGATCCGGGAATGGAAACGAAAGATTCTTCAGGGGTTTCATTTTCTCTTAGGTATGAGAATAGGATACCCAGTTTCAAGTTTCAACGATTACGAGATGAAAAGTGTTTGATATAAACTAAGACAGATTCCAGATGATTTGCTTCGGTATCTTGTGATAGTGGATCTGCAGATTTGCAGAATCGACCCTAGTGTTTTGACTGTGGTGAAAGAAACAGTTTTCCTTCTTCCATTCATGTAAGTTTGCGAGTGCTGTGTCACCTTAAGTCTCTGTCTGTTGTCTTTGTCCTCAGTGAAACCCTGTTGTCTGTTGCAATTCGTAAGCGTTGGGGTTTGGGGTTAGGTTGCTACCCCATGCCTAGTTCCTTCACTGGCGATAAATAATATGAGCGTCTGTGACAACAATGTCTGATTTTTATTTGGGAGTCACCCATTCAACCACTGACCAGACCAGTGTTCTTTAACTTCGCAGATCGGCAGACCAGTCGTATGTTGTCATGGAAATTAACAGTTTGACCATTGTCCCATATTATTTCATCATTCTTATTTTTATTTATAAACGACGAGCCAAATCCATCATATAGTAACACCCTCAAGGCCACCACTTCTCTCAGTTACTCGAGAAATAAGCAATACCCGGAATGCTCAGTTAGGTGACTGTTTTCGTTCTTGATTTCATCAAGTTTTAGAAAGGTTTTCCTTCTTATGTTTTCCATGATTTTTTTACCCATCCAACTTTTAAAAGGCGGCGATATATATCTTTCCTCTTTGATGTTCTGTCGCTGTACTTACTTCCTAACTAGTGTACCTTCGCCGTCAACAACTACGGCAGTATTTAAGCGGGTTTTCGGTGCACCCTGTTGATAATATCAGCGACATTGATTCGTCCTTCAAGTTCATCTGTCAAGTTTTGGTATGGCTAACTAATGTGGACCTTATCGCCACAGATTATGTTACGGCCAGAAGATAATATTTGTATAGAATTACCTTTGGTCTTGTATTACCTTGAGGCTAAAGGCCACTTATATGTATGTAATGTATGTATGTATATATATATATATATATATATATATATATATATATATGTGTGTGTGTGTGTGTGTGTGTGTGTGTGTGTGCGCGTGTGTGTATGTGTAAAACGTCAACAAGCACGTGCCTACCGTAAGAAAATACAAGGAATGACGTCACCTGTTGTTGTGTTGTGCAGATTCGTGGTTGTTAGCTGTAGTATTAATCGGCATATGATGGTTTTCACTTGGACCAGCCAGGCTGAATTTTGATTGGTTCCTGGAGAACATTATTGAAATTTTGGTTGGTGTCAGAACCTTCTCTCTAAGTTTTAGGTTTTCACCACAAAGGTTTTCATTTGTTTTCGGAGACAGCATTGTAGGAATTAAATGACTCTAGGATAATATTGCTGAAATTAGTATGGTTCCAAAAGTAACATTGTGTGGCTTCCTGAGTGCCGTTACTGAATTCTTTAAAGATATCTGGATAGCAATAATGAATATATCAACGGCGACATATCTAGCTGCCATGTTTATTGGTTCTTGAAGTATTATTACTGACATTTTTATTGATTTCAGAACGATCATGCTGAATTTTGATTGGTGCAAATATTATCATTCTGAACTTTGATAGGTTCTTGTAAGGGACACTGTACGTTTGACTGGTTCTTAGGCCGACATGGTAAAATGGGTCTAAAATACCATGAAATCTCTTAGTTTCTTGAATACTTTGGTGAAGTTTGATTGGTTCTTGGACTACTAAAGTGAAGGTTGATCGATCCACGTGTTATTGTGCTTCAATCAGTCGGCTGATTCTTAAACCGACATGGATGTCGAATGTTCTTTCTAGTTAAAGATAAAGGATACACCCCTTAGAGGAATGAATACTAAGTAACATGCCTCTTTGTGACTTAAGTTACTTTATCTTTCATCCTATTTCTAAGCACTTCGCTTTTTGCTGCATCCTTCATACTTGATCGAGACATTCATTTACATTGGCAATTCATACGACGTTCTTTTTAGACACTTTCCATTCTTCTGTAAATTAATAATTCTCTGCGCCTTCCTTCCACGTGGGATTACATTTCCTGAAGGAACCACTGGTATGCGACTTGTCAGTCCGCCACTAACCACACTAACTCTGGCGAAAGGGGTCACGTACCTTTCCTTCTGCTGCCAAACTTTGGCAGTCTTTTCATGCGTCCGTGTTCCTTGGCCAATAAAAGCTCTTAAACATCACATTTTTTCTTGTTTCTCTTAGGCAGGGTTTTCATAAGGGCATAACATCCCACTTTTTTTCTTGACACTCTCTTACCTGGCTTTGAGATGGGTATTATGGCCGCTTTAATGTTGTTTGTCCTCTTGCTTGGGTTTCATAGGACATTAAACCCCATTCTCTTTTCTTTTTATTCGGCCTAGGTATTATAAGGTCAGTGCTCCCCAAGGGAAACATGGTCCCTTTGGGCCTGGTTTTGATAAGGTCATTGCATCTCATTTTTATCTTCTTTCGTGGGCCTGGTTTTGATAAGTCTTTGTACCCCATTTTTTGTTATTGTCTACTTTGGGCCTGGTTTTGATAAATTCATTATACCCACCCTTTTTTGTGCGTCTTTGGCCTGGTTTTGATAAGGTATTGCACCCACATTTCTATTCGATCTTGAGATTTGTTTTGATAAGGTTTGTGCTTCCCCTACTCTTACCTTATTTCTCTTATGCCTGGTTTTGATAAGGTTATTGATTCTTATTTTATTCTTCTCTCGTGGACATTGTTTTGATAAGTTTAATATCACACCCCTCCCCCCCTCCACATTTTACCTTATTTCTCTTGGGCCAGTTTTTGATAAGATCATTACACCCACACATTTTTCTTCTCTTTTTTCTTTGTTTTGATAAGGCTGGGACTCCCCCACTTTTACCTTATTTCTCTTATTGCTGGTTTTGACAAGGTCATTACACCACACATTTTTCTCGTCTCTTTGTTTTGATAAGGTTAGTACTACTACCACACTTTTACCTTATTTCTCGTATGCCTAGTTGTGATAAGGTCATTACACCCACGCATTTTTCTTCTCCCTTTCTCTGTTTTTGATAAGGTTGGTACTCTCCCACAATTTAACTTGATTTCTCTTATGCCTGGTTTTGATAAGGTCATTATACCCAAACATTTTTCTTGTTTCTTTGTCTTTGTTTGATAAGATTAGTACTCCCCTACTTTAACTTTATTTTTCTGAGACCTGAATTTGATAAGGTCATGACAAACCCACACATTTTTCTTTTCTTATTGTATTTGTATTGATAAGGTTAGTACTCCCTCATTTTCACTTTATTTCTCTTATGCCTGGTTTTGATAAGGTCATTACACCCACATATTTTTCTTCTCTCTTTGCCTTTGTTTTGATAATGTTAGTACTCCCACAATTTAATTTTATTTTTCTTTTTTCTGGTTTTGATAAGGTCATTACACCCACATATTTTTCATGTATCTGTGTCTCTCTTTTGATAAGGTTAGTACTCTTCCACTGTTACCATTCTTTTCTTATGACTGGTTTTCATAAGGTCATTACACCTAAACATTTTTCTTCTCACTTTGTCATTGTTTTGATAAGGTTAGTACTCCCCTCCCTCCCCCCCCCTTCCCCACCTTTACCTTATTTCTGTTATGACTGGTTTGGATAGGCCATGGCCCCCAGATTTTTTCTTGTCTTCCTAGCGCCTACTTTTGATAAGGTCTTTACAGTTCTCTATTTTCTTGTTTTCCTTTGGCGTGATTTTGGTAAGGTCAATGACACTCCATTTGTTTCGTTTTCCTTTGGCATAGTTTTAATTAGGTCAATTGCACCTCACACTTTTCTTGTTTTCCGTTGGCATGGATTTGATAAGGTCAGTTATATTTCTCGTTTTTGCTTTCCTTTGGCATGGTTTAGATGAGGTCAGTTACATTCACTTTTTTGTTTTCCTTTTCTTTATAATGGTTTTGATAAGGTCAATTACATTTCAATTTTTTATATGACGGGTTTGATAGAGTCAATTATACTTAACCT
>NC_061105.1:37417571-37427571 GCF_015104395.2 Macrobrachium nipponense
TTTTATATGTTATTGGAACATATATCATAAAAGTTGTCGTTGGAGTAAATAACGTGTCGGTTACTCTCTTATCAGCGTCATTCGGTGTTCCTTTTTTTCTCTTATTTCAGAGGATGCTTGAACAAGTCCTCGCCCGATTTGTGTGTGTCGGTCAGTGCGAAAGCAACTCGTAAGTGAAAAGGGGTTGGAGGTTCCCGTAGAGTTTAGGCGCCCTGTGTGGCCGGCTCGGTGTTGTGCACCTTCAGAGGTGGTGGAGAAAAGAGAAGAATTCTCGTATCTCATTGGTGCTACTTTTGCCTTTTTCCCCACCCCTACCAGGAGGAGGAGGAGGAAGAAGAAGCAGAAGCAGAAGAAGAGGAAAGAGGAAGAGGAGGAGGAGGAAAAAGGCGTGAAAAATCAGTGAAAGGGCATAAAAGGGGTCAGTGCAGGAGGAGAGAGAGAGAGAGAAAGAGAGAGAGAGAGAGAGAGAGAGAGAGAGAGAGATAGAGAGAAAGAAGTTAAAACAAGGACCTTTTCGGAGGAAGGAGGGAGTACGGCTGCCAAGCCCCCCGCCCCCAGCCCCCCCACCCACGATCATGGCCGAGTAGATCGTCATGGGCGGGTGTGCTCGGACTGACAAAAGGACCCTGGACCGTGGATAACATGCATAAGGTATCCTCTTTATGTTTCTCTCTCTCTCTCTCTCTCTCTCTCTCTCTCTCTCTCTCTCTCTCTCCCCGTTCTTCATCATCGACTTTTGTCCTCTGTATTCTTTGTTCTTATTCCACCGTGGATTTCATTTATCATCTTATTGCTGCTATTCATTCTTCCTGAAGCCGCCGCCTTCATTCCATCCCTGCCGTTTCTTCCCTGTTCTCAGGTCATTTCCAGCCTCATTTCCTCATTTTGTGGATATGTGTTGTGACCTTCCTTTCTGAGTTCATCATCTTCCTGTGTTAGATGATTTTTCAAATGTTTCCAGTCAGGTTTCCCAGTCTTCCCAACTTTTCCTCGGCCGTTTTCCCAATCAATATGCCGGTCATTTCCCAGCCGACTAGCACGTATTTTCCCCACACAATTTACAATCATAGCCAACTCGTCTGCCTATTTCTTAAAACCCTGCGTAGTTTCCCCATCATTGTCCCATATTTTCTATAAAAAAAAAACTTCCAAGTCTCCCAGCCATTCGTCCTTGCTGATTAATTTCGTCTTTATTTCACTGTCTTTTTGACGTCTATTTCCACAATATCAAAACTGTTTTGCTATATTTAACCGTATTGCCCTCTACTTACTTATCAAGATGTTTCTATCCTCTCTTGTAGTCTTTTCTAACCTTTTGTTAACCTTTTCATTTACCAACGTTTAGCTGTCCTGTCTCCCGTCTTCTGCTAACCAGTTTTCCAACATTGGTGGGCCAGTTTTCAGTCTTTTTCAAGGCAAATTCCCTACTGTTTTTCTCTGCAGTTTTTCATGCCTTTTCCTGGGCCTTTTTGCTATGTTTTCAGTACACCCACTTTTAATGCTATCCTAACCTAATTACCTGCTGTACTTTCCTCAAAAAACATCTCGTCGCCTCCCTGGATATTTTCTCATCTTTTCCTAGCCAGTAATCCTATTTGAATGTAGCCCATTTTTCCCGTTAATTCCCAACATATTTATCTTATTTTTCCAGCATACTACCTTCACCACTATACCCATCGTTTAACTCATAGATTTTTCTAAACCAGTATCAATTTTCCAGTCTTTCCTTATAAAGGTTTTCAATTTTCGTAATAGGTTTTTACTGTTTTTCGTAGTAATCATTATATCTTCTCCCAATGTGTTTTCTCTTATTCCCTATTCAGTTTCGTATCATCCTCTCCATTCTTCCTTATGTTTCAATCACCTTTTGCTATTATCCTTTCGTAACCCCTATGTCCATCTTCTCCCGTCCAATTTCCACATATTTTCCGAGCCAATTTTGTTCAACCCATTCTCTCGTCTTGACTCGGCCAAGCTTGCCTAACTGCTGGAATATTTGAAACTCTGCCCACACCGCTCTATTGACGTGCCAGGAATGTGACTGAAACCGGTCTATTGCTATTATATATATATATATATATATATATATATATATATATATATATATATATATTATATACTAGTTTGATTCACTTTGAGTTATCATTATTAAAATATCTCGTTTCGGAAATCTGATTAACATCTGCAGGCTTTTGTAATTACGGTTATAGTTTCCTTTATGTAGTTTTAGCCATTTTGATTATTGTGATACTGTTTTATTTTTCTTTGTTTTTATCCTCTTTAGTGTAGATTTGATTTAACCCAAGATTGTCCTTGCTTTAGAAAAGGTAGTATCTCTCTCTCTCTCTCTCTCTCTCTCTCTCTCCTCTCTCTCTCTCTCTCTATTTTATATTTATGCAATAAATTTGGTGTTCTTTAGTCGACGCTAGGGTCTTATTTCTAGTATGTAACGTAAAGAACTGCAGTCTAATATAACAGAGCATATTGACCCAAATTCTGCTTATTGAGCTTATGAAATCATCCTCGAATTGATCACCATAATAATAATAATAATAATGATGATGATGATGATGATGATGATGATGATGTTTATTATTATTATTATTATTATTTATTTATTTATTTATTTATCTATACTTGTTTAAAGCGATCGTCAACTTCGTTGAAGCAGTATAAGAAAGTAACTGATGAAGTAAGTGGAATGGAATCCAAATGAGTGCTCCAGACCCACCAGCAATTTCGGGTAACACCTCAGTAGGGTCCTGATTGTTTCCCCACCTCTGTACATACAGCGAGACTGAGGCATACATTTGACGGGGTTTGGTGCAGTGGAAGCAACAGACCCACTTTTTAGAAGGAGCTTTCATCAGGAGTTTTTAGGGCTTGTCAGTAGGAAGACATTGTCGATGCTTTGTATTAGTAGGAGGAGGAAGAGGAAGTCTTGGATTAACAAATACGAAGGTTTTGCATTTATATAACTGCGCATTTAGGTATTTGTGGAATTGTATGTTTTGTATGTGAGCGCTTAATCTTCATATCGCGTGTTTACAGTCACAAGTGCCTTTACTCTTTTCGGTCGTGTAATGTATTTTTATGCAGTATAATGATTTGCTTTGTTCATCCTTTGTACTCTGTTTATTTCCTTCACATCCAATTATCTCCATGAACAAGTTGACCAGAAGTTACAATTTCGTACGTGCTTGGTTGTTCGTTTGCGTCTGTTTTTGGCTGTAAAGTATTACTCAAAAACGCTCGAACAGATGTCAATATCATTTTTGGTATGGATGGGATGTGGGCCAGGAAAGTCTTCATTGAAGATCTAGATGAGTTCGTACAGATTTAGGTCATTATTTTCTATAGAATAAAGTTCGGTAACATTCCGAATGTGCGTACCCGTTTAATTTTGGTTTCTTTTTGGTCAGTGCTACAATCAATTTAATTTGGCCCATTTTTTATTCCCCTATTCCTCACAATTCCTTGCCATCTTTCTCTTAGTCCACGTCGATGTGCTATCCATTTCAAGGCGTCTCGGCATAAGTGCTGTTCCACTGCTATAACCTGTCATCGCTGCCGTGGAATCTCAGGTTCCGTATCGCTTATTCTGTCCGTTGCCTGTCATATGACGGGCGGCCGATTGCATGCCTTATTGGGGTCGACTGGTGCCAACAAACCGGTGCTGTTTATGATACTTACATTTTATGGTCGTCCCACAGAAAAGTCTCACGCTATCACTCACATAATGGAGGTGCTGTAACTTCCCCTTCTGTTTGTTCATCTCCCAGCTTAATATTGTTGATAGCACGCTTTTGGTGCTGTCTGTCCTCATCATTCCAGAAGAAAACGCGTCGTCACATTCTTGCTCTGGTCTCCTTCCCTTACCTGAATGCTGCATTCAACTTCCATTATGTTCAGGTCCAAATCTTCGAGAAATCGCAATCGCCAGCCATCGCTCGCAATAAGATTTGTCAAACTATTTATGAATATAATATATTCTGTTCATTGAGTGCGATAGGCGCAGTCCACTCCTTGCAACGCGCGTAGGTTCTCTTTTGACTCACAAACTATCCTTCCTCTGACGTCATGCTTCCGGTCCCATCCAGCTATGTGCGACACATCCTTTCGAATGAAAGCAATCTGTCCTTCCTGTGACGTAATGCCATCCGTCATATTTTACACGACCGCCATCTGCATTGCACCACGTGTTTTGTCCTCTCTAGACCGTCCGTCCGTCCGGTCGATATATTCGAACTCTTCTTCTTCTTCTTCTTCTTCTTCTTCTTCTTCTTCTTCTTCTTCTTCTTTCGGCTCTGAATGTTCTCGAGCTGCTCTTGTGATTTCCATGAATCTTTCAATAACTGAGAAACTTTGTGCGAATCCCCCCCCCCCCTCTCTCTCTCTCTCTCTCTCTCTCTCTCTCTCTCTCTCTCTCTCTCTCTCACAGGCAAATTAATGACTTTTGAGATGGGGGACCTCGGTAGTTTACAATTTAGGAAATTTAATACACACGTGTGTATATATATATATATATATATATATATATATATATATATATATATATATATATATATATATATATATATTTATATATATACACACACACACACACACACACAGTTCCGTTTCTTTGCAGCATTTTATTCGTTCATTTTGTGCCTGTCGAGGTCTGTCTCCCTGTGGTGCCTTTGAGAGGGTCGCTGACTATTCTTCAAACACGTCCCTCCTTCTCCTTTTGTTTCCGGCGGACATAAACGCATTATGGGCTGACCCTGGTCCCCTGCCCCGCCCCCCTGCCCCGCCCACCTCCCCCTACTCCCATCCTTTCCCCTACCCCTCGGGGAACAAAAGCTTTATTCTTCATTATAATTTGTCCATTGTTGTGTGTTAATTCTTACTTTCTCGTGTGACTAAGGAACCCCTGCTTGGACTTTTTCAGCGTTTATTTTTTGACCCCTTCGAACAACAATGCGATCGTCTATTCCTGTAGTCCTTTTTGTCATTTCATTTTCTTCTTTAGCTGTTGTTTGAAATCTCTCTTTTTCGTCGTCATTCATTTATTCTTTTCTTTTGTTGGGTTTCTCTCATTGTCGGTTCTCTTGTGGAAAAATCAGATGGTCCATCTTCAATAGTTTATTGTTTTTTTTTTTCATTTGAATTTGGATCTTTTTATCTCGTTTTTTCATATTGGGGTTCATATCATTTTTTTCAATTCGGTTGCCTTACTGATGTGACTACCTATCTGTCTATCAACCTATCAATCTATTTGTCTGTATATCGATCTATTTGACTCGTATTTACTGAGTAGTTTTTCTTCTTCGGGTTCTAATGCTCTCTCTCTCTCTTCTCGTCTCTCTCTCTCTCTCTCTCTCTCTCTCTCTCTCTCTCTCTCTCTCTCTCTCTCTCTCTCTACCCCCGCTGGAAGCCTATATTGTTCTTCTTGTCGTGATCATCTTTCCCCAGAGTTTCCCCGACTCTACCCTACTGACCTAAATCGGCGCAGGACTTTGGCCTATAACGAAATATGCCTAAACCCTGGCCGCCCCCCCCCCTCTATCCCCCTTCACCTGTTCCCTTCCCCCCCGTGCTTAATTTAACCGACATCAGTTTACTTAGGCCTACTTTCCGAAGGAAACCTATTCCCTACGGGGCCTCTTATGGGCTGGTTTTTCCTCGCTATATCTTTTTCTTTCTCTCTCTCCTCGGCGAGAGAATAATTATCGTTAACGAGAAGTTAATTCCTCCCTCCCTCCCCCCCCCCCCCCCCACCAACTCTCTCCCTCTCACACTTTTCAGTCTTAACTTTTTCGAAGTCTTTGAACCCTCTGTTCGTTTGTTTTTCTCGTGTTGTGACATAATTGTATTATTATTATTATTATTATTATTATTATTATTATTATTATTATTATTATTATTATTAAGCATCTTCTATCAAGAGGTTGTTTCAGATAAAAAAATAAAGACGTGACAGTGGACACTTCCGAATTCGTATTTTGATTCTGCATCGCGGTTGAATCTCATGTGCAGAAAGCTTCCTCTCAACATGAACTGCTTCGTAAACCAACAAAAATGGCTCCCACCCAAACGTTTAACCCTTTTATCTATCTAACCATTACCAGCGTCTCACGGGTAATTAGGTCCTTCCTTCCCACTGCCCTTTCCATTGTCGCTATTACTGTGTTTTCTTCAGTCCTCCTCCTCGACATCTTTGAATGATTTAACCTGTTCACATGATACTACTAACACTTTCAACACCTTTGCTTTGCCTCCACATTTCTTACCCCATTTTTTTCATATCTCACTTTGAGAAGACAATTCATATCCAAATCTTCAACGTTTGTCTTTCATTTGGAGTCACTGTCTGCGAACTCAACTGCTTCTTCATATTCTCTCTCTCTCTCTCTCTCTCTCTCTCTCTCTCTCTCTCTCTCTCTCTCTCTCTCTCTCCTGCTCTGTATACTTCACCTCTTCACTCTTACCACAATCCGGTACAATATCTACCAAAATACCTATACGATCAGCAGATTTCACTCTTCCACCATACATATTAACATTCATCACGCCATCTGGTTTCTCTTCATTATCGTAACCTTTTCACTTTTTCTTCTTTGAAACACCCAAATTCAAATTACTTTACCAAGTTCATCGTTGCTGCCCTCGTCGTCTGCAAATATTAATTATGCCATAGTCCCATGGCGATTCATTCTCCTCTCCACAACTTTGCGCCTTCGGGTGATGTCCTTTCCCTCACTTTTCCTATCCACAGCATTTATTTTCCTATCAAATAGTTTTTACATAAATATTAAATAACATGGTTTTGCTTTTTAATCCACACACCCCAATCCTTGTCTAAACCGGTACATTTCTTCGCCTGTCATTCCTTTTGTCGCGTCCTGCTTTCTCATTCCAGTTCCTACACGAGTGCTGTCATAAAATTCATAGTCTCTTTTAGACGTGTACAAATGGAGGGGTATTCCTCTCCCCTAATTCTTTGGTGCCTTAACCTCATCCAGGCGACTTGCACACTAACCCAGACATACCTTACACACTGATCAGCCACTATTTTAATCACATGAACAACTGGCGTTCGTCGCCACAAGTCTTGATCTCGCCTTCCTCTTTTGCGTCATTCAGGTCTGCCTCTCTACTATCCTCCACATCCAGCAAATCCTCAGGATGTTTAATCGACCCATCCGTCTCGTTTTCCTCATGGCCTCCTTATTCATATTCCTGCATCCTTGGATTTGATGCTCTCTTCCATCCAGCAATTGCTTTCCTTTCACTCAATCTTTTCGGTCCGTTACTCCATTGCTTAATGATTTTATTCCATCTTCATAGACTCCGTGATCGCATCCTGGATTATTATTATCGTACGTTCTTGAAGCGTGAGACAAAAGCCCTGAACTAGAGTAGATTTATTTTGATTAAACTATCAGTTAAGTTTAGTACGCATGAATGATAAAAGTAATAAAACCTGAATAATATTAATAATAGAAACCAGTATATGAAAGACAACATAAGATAAAAGATAGAGGAATAAATGGGCACAGGAAACTAGATTCTTGAACGGAAGGCCATATTGTAGTGTGGCACAACAAAGAAGATTGGGAAAATAGGTTGTATGGCTGTTATCCAGCATAAGACAGCTAATTAGGTCATAGATAAATCAGCAGCAAAAATAAAATAAAAAATAAAAATAAGAATAAAAACATCAGCACATGATACACCTGTTTAGGTATAGAATCTCTCTCTCTCTCTCTCTCTCTCTCTCTCTCTCTCTCTCTCTCTCTCTGTGGTGAACGGTGAAAGGAATAATTTAAAATCTAATTAAGTGTCCCATGGGAAGTTAATAAACAGTAGTGCAAATTGGATTCTGCATTTTAATTTTTGGCGCTGAGAGTCACACGTGGAGAGAGAGAGAGAGAGAGTCCACACACCATGTATCTCTAACTTTCGGGGTTTGTTAGCTTATAGATAGTGTGTTTTTTCTGTATATATTATATATATATATAGATATAATATATAATATATATATCTATATATATATTTATATATATATATATATATATATATATATTTATATGTGTGTGTGTTTTCTTTTGGGTGGAAGTGTTCGTTCAAGTATGTATAAGGATGATAAAAGTATGTTCCTGTCGTAAATGGGCGTGTGTTCAGGTATTCCCTTGGAATGCTGCCAATTCATTATGGATACGGTTCAGTCCTTCCTGCTCAGCTATGTGTCATGACCTAAGGCTGTAAGCAGACGTGTTCTTAAAGGTTGCCACTTTTAGTATTCATGATATTTTATTATTCCAATGCAGCTGAACCAGACCACTGAGTTATTTCGTGGCTATTATAGGACTGGCCAGAAAGTTAGATAAGTTGAACAGGAACGGCATAAGAGAAGGCAGAAAACAATACAGTAACCCTTGTTTGTATTAAGGTGTGAAAGAGTTGTCATGTATGGATTTTAATTAGAGGAGGCTAAAGTAGATAGCAGTAATGTGAGAGAGCGAGAAGGCAAAAAGTTGTTGTTGACCATGTGAGAATTTCCCGCCAAAATTAGAAATTAGGGCTTTGAGAAACACAGGAAAATGACTTTGGAAACAGAGAGTTTCCAGATCTTCGACCTGGAAAAGCTCCACATTCCAGAAATCAAGAACTAGAGACAATAATTTTCATAAACATTGAGCAACATGAAGTGTTTCATGTTTATAAGCTGGATTTTAGTGACACAAATTGAGATCTATAAATATTTCACTTAATAAATTAAAGACTGGAGAAACTCACGAGTTTGAGATGGAGAGCTGGAAAGCTCCTTTTCATTGTTTGAAAGGCTTACGATTACTTACATTGAGAGGCCTGGGGCCACTCACAATGGAAGAAATTGAGTGGTACAAAAATTCAGTTCCAGATACTGGAAGAGTTCAAAATTTGAGGCTTTTATAGCTAGAAGAACTCAATTCAGACATTGTGATCTGCAAAGCCTGTAATTTGAGAAGTCAAGAGCAGCGGAAGCTCACAGGTTTTAAAAATACAGACACTTGAAGCGTGATGAGACCAACAGAGAGCTTGGAAAATGCAGCTTCAATCACTGATACCTGGAAATTGCACCATTTTACAAATTGGGACCTAAAAATGCGCAATTGTAAACATTTGGAGCTGTACGAATGCAGCATTTCGGAAATTAAGGTTTGGAAAATCATAATGAAATAGCTGTGAGCGGGGAAAATGCCCAATTACAGATTTTGAGCGCCGCAAATGCAATATTTTAGAAATTAATTAATAACTGGAAGAACGCAAGAATAAAGAACTTGTGGTTGGAAAACTACACATTTTTAATTATACAAGGCAGAAATGCAACGAAAGTTGGAAAGAGCACAATTGCATGACATAGAAAGCTTGAGGAAATGACAGTTTAGAGAAAACGTGAATGGGTGAAAATAAATCTCATATCAGTTTAAAAAACGGAAAGAACAAGAGACGGAGAATGAAGGCAAATATACTATGTGGTTTAGAGGCGCCGCTCCCATCCAAGAAACCTGATTTTTCAGAAGTGAGAATTTGACGTCATTTAGATTAGAGAAATCTATGAACATGCCATTGGCAAATCATGCGCTCTAAAAATATTCCGAATGGAGATTTTGACAACGCGAGGTCTACAGATTTCTAAGAGCGTAAGGTTTGCCGAAGTAAAGTTTTGGAAGAGCAAAATAAGGTTGACAAACTTTAGACACTGGAGGAAATGATTGGTTGTCAAAATTTTCCCCGAGAAACTTATGCCAAAGATATGGGTTTAAAAAGTAAGAGTATTGAGAATAATAAGTTATATGACAAATAATGAGAAATGGGATGACAATTTTAGCCAAATAAGGGCACGAGGGTTGAAAAAATGAGTTATTATATAATTATTTTTTATGAAAATGTATTATACAAAGAAAATATGACGTTTCAATTCTCAGGGTTTAAACAGGCACACAAAAGGAGATTTTCTCCCACCCTCGGA
>NC_061105.1:37430071-37432571 GCF_015104395.2 Macrobrachium nipponense
ATGTACCCTGAAATGTGTTCAGCGACATATTAGGACGTTGGACCAGGTATTGATTTTCTAAGCGTATCTAGGATGTTCTGGTGTTCTGAATATGTTCAGATACAAAATAGGGAATTCGTGGCACCAGTGCATTTTGAGATAAATGATGCGGAAAAGACAGTGGTAGACAGTATTTTGCAGGGTTCAGAGAAACGAGGTTACTTCGCAATGAGATACAAAAATAAAGTGTGATATTTTACCATGCGAGATATAGTATTGTGTTGTGTTCAGACCCAAAGTAGTGAGTGTATTTTTTGACGGTTGAAATACAGAGTACGATTTTCAGTATTGCTCAAATATATAGTGAAGAATTGTGAACAATGTTCAAATAGAAAGCAGTTTTTTTTAAGTGCTTCCAGGATCAAAATATGTCACTGAGGTGTGTTTGTGTCATTCTCAGCGTGTTTAGAGGCTAATTAACTACTCTGCTCTATGTTCTGATCTAACGTGGAGTGATCTTGAGATATTCTAGCATACTAAAATTTCCTATCTTTACAGACCGAATGTTTATATTGCGACATTTTTAAAAGTGATTGTGTATTTTGGGTATTGGTTTACTTTTAATGTGCCGGCTTTGTGTCCGACCGCACTTTTTTCTCTCCGCCCACATATCTTAAAAACTACTGAGGCTAGAGGGCTGCAAATTGGTATGTTGACCAGTCACCCTCCAATCCTCATACTTACCAAACTACAGCTCTCTACCCTCAGTAGTTTTTATTATATCTAAGGCGACCACCATGCCGGGGTTAAAGTTTCATGGACCACGGCTCATACAGCGTTACACCGAGACCACCGAAAGCTGGATCAGTTTTCGGTGGCCTTGGTCACACGATGTACAGAAAACTCGATTGCGCCGAAGAAACTTGGGCGCATTTTGTACTTGTTACCTAATAGAAATTGTGTCCAGTAGTGTCACTATATATATATATATATATTATATATATATATATATATATATATATATATATATACTATATATGTGTGTGTGTACGTGTGGATTTTGTGAGTATGCACGCGGATTTCATATGCTATGTGGGCTGGAAGCGGTTGCAGAACCAGCTGACTACAGGCATCTGCATATATAGAAGTTCATAAGCAATTCCACCTTGCAAGCACTCACTCCTTGCTGCTCTGGACATGCATAAGGCGACGCCTGTATTAAAGATATATATGCATGTATGTATATATATATATATATATATATATATATATATATATATATATATATATATATATATACACACGTATATCTGACTCCCTTTGCGGCAGTGACAGAGAAAAGCTTCATATCAACCCACGAGTATTGATGTCTCGCTCGGTAAAGCCACAGGCGTCGGGGGTTGAGGTAGGGTCCCTCCTCCTCCTATGGCCGCCTCCTCATACCCCACCAGCCCGTGTCTCACTACAGCCCTCCTTTCCTCCTTGGCTCCTCTCCTCCTCCTCCTCATTTTCCTCTTAATTTTCCTCCTCTTCTTCCTTAACTGGTTCCATTCCATCCTCCTGTCGATCTCGTCTCTTCGTCCTGTCCTTTCTCCCTCTCTTTATGCTGCTCTTCCTTCTTCTCTTACTTGTCTCCTCTTCCGTTTCCTCTCTCTCTCTCTCTCTCTCTCTCTCTCTCTCTCTCTCTCTCTCTCTCTCTCTCTCTCTCTTTGAGTCGTGTAACGTATTTTTGAATCTGAACTAATTAAGATTTAATATGTTATTATAATTGAGTAAGTGGTAAGTGAGCAGCATTGTAATGTTTAGTCATTACTGAATTTTTTTTAATCAACGTCATAATTAGTATTGTTGTTGTTATTGATTCCATGCCGCCAGTTCCGTTTTTATCCGGTTTATCGTTGTTGTGATGATTGGTTATTATTATATTATTATTATTATATTATTGCGTAGGCCCAGTTGACGGACAACTTACTGTCTCGGAATATTCCGGGCCTGACGAAAACGAGAATGAGAAGTGGGGCGGGGTTTGTGAGTGGATAGGGAGCCCGTGGTGTTGGTGGGGGGGGGGGGGGGGAGATAAGGCTGGATTCCGAAGACTAATTTCTTTCATCTCTCGTTCATAAAACTAACTTAAAACCTCATTTAGATTGAGTGGCTGCTTTGTTGCCTGTGCTGCCGTGGAACTTATTAACCTCCTCTGCCTTCATTGAGGATTATAAACTACACTCAGCAACTTGGGAATCTCCAGGTTATGTTCACGGGCTGCGTTGTCTGTTTGAATGCCGTTTGCCTTTCATTTTCTTTATTTTTTTTACCAATTGAGGGGATCCTTTTTCGCATGTACTCCAAGTCTCTTTTCTCTCCTTCAAAGCTTGAAAGTTACTTTGCTATCGTAATATTTATGGAAATGTGAAGATTTCGTCTATACACACACATACGTGTCTCGCTACAGCTCTCCTTTCCTCCTTGGCTCCTCCTCCTTTTGGGTGTGTATATTTATATGTGCATATATACACATGTA